>NW_015150825.1:502404-543265 GCF_000732505.1 Cyprinodon variegatus
AAACATAAATTGCCTCCTGATTAAGTGGTGTAGATCAGCTTCATGTCTAAATCGGTAACGCCCAAAATGACATAATTGTGTGACCACTTGTAAGATTAACAAAAAAAAACGAGTGCTTTGAACTGTGCTTTGAAATCAAAACTGAGCTTGGTCAAAGAATTGCAGATCTGATTATAAGCCCTGACCTAAAATCCCTTTGTACCTGTGGGTTCTGTCAATAGCTCGGCAAAAAAAAAAAAAACTTAGGATAGTTATGGTGTTGTGGAAATATTGATCTATATGTAAAAAATTTTGAAATCCCAATTTTATTCTAAATCAACCAAATGGAAACCAAAAACAATTGTGTGTGTTTCATAGGTTACTAGGAAAAGTTTTAGATAATCAAATTTTATAATTTCTCACACTTTAAGACTGCCTAGGAACCCTGTTGTGTTTGGGTTTCTTAATCTGGGATTAGCATTAATGATGCACTGATTGGATTTTTTTCAGCACCATGACAAAATCACCGGTTTGCTTTCTGACCAGTTCCATTATTTCACGCTAAAGTCTTGAACCCACAAAAGAGAAAAGCTGGACAGCAATTGACTATTTAACAGAGGACGATTTGAATCTATTTGAAGATTTGAATTATGTCCTTTTATGCATTAAACCATTCGTCACTACCTCATTTTTCAAACTGCAAAGGCAAACTGACTCTAAATGTGGTATAGTTGCCATATATATATATATATATATATATATATATATATATATATATATATATACATACGCATCTATCTCCCATAACCACCAAAACATTAACGAAGTGGCGCAAGAGTTTATTTTGTGTGTTTTTTTTTTATATATATATATATTTATAAAATGTTTTTAATTAACCTGTTGGCAGCAGGAAAATCAGGTGATTCAAACCTCTGGCTGATTTATTCTGGCATTGCTTTAGATTTCCTTACTACCAGATTTCAGCTTCTTCTTTTCACCTTTTATGTTATTTTTAAATCATTTGATTCTGTGAGGTTTCATTTCTAAGATCTTTAGTTTTCATCAAATATCCCGATTCTTTCATCAAATATCCCGAGTTTTATAAAAACTAAAAGGACCAGTGAGCAGATGTAAAGCCACAGGTAAACTAAATGACAAAGTTAATGAATGGTCTCGGTACGTATTCACCATTACATGGTCTGTTTAGGTTTACTGGGACATTGAGCAAGCCGTTATAGGGAACAGTAATGCATCTTTCTATAAAGAACACACAGCTCCTAACCTTTACTTTACTCGCCTTTAAAACTGAGTTTTAAGCCATCTTCAGTTGGCAGCTTCTCTGTAGGAACTTTGATTCAGGAATTGGTAGGTTCCAGCCTTCTTCTTTCTCTTGTAGCAATCAGATTTCCATCAACAGTCCAGCAGCCATCAGCCTCCCACTGCTTCCCCCCTGCTGGGACCACTATCTCTGTATCAGTTGCCTACGCATGCCTGCACTCCCTCGCCATCCTTTCTCCTTCTGCTCATGATCATTCCTGACACCAAAGGTGGGAGGAGGGGGATCAACGCTTTAACTCCTCTCTGCTTAACAAAACAATCCGGGGTGTGACTACCTGTCACACATCAAGTCTGTATCATTTAAACTGTCTTTATATGAAGAATGTGGATTTTTCCATACTTTTGCACACAGATGCTTTTAGATGAAACATGATGGAGATAAGCCTTCTGTAACAAAATTTATTTTTCTAATCTTCTAAAAGAAGGAAACATAAGATAGTTGTAAATATGGAAGTTTTTTTTAATAATTTTTTTTAAGTAAACAGTTGAAATAGTTAAAATGTGTTCAGGCAGTTATGATTGCACCAGACTAAGGAGTGGAAATTTAACAAAGTAATCCTCATATAGATCAGGAATCTGATCCAACCTTTTGGCCTGATATCAGCTTTCTTTTAAAAATCTTTACTTCTTGCACTATTAGTCTACTAGAAATTACAGCTGTTACAGTTTTAACTTCTTTCTCAGGCTCTCATTTTATTTGATTTCTACTCTCCTCTGGCCTCCAGTTTTCTTTTCCTTTCTCCCTACACTCCCTCTTGTGCCATTCGGTATTCAAAGACGCTCCCCCTCTCAGTGAACGTCTCATTCAGACGCCTTCTCTTGTTCTGAGGTCCCCCGTTCTTCAGCTCCTCGTTCCCAAACCCCCCTCCTCCAGGGGTGTAGAGGCAGAACATGTCCTGTATGGGGAGACAAAGAGCAGACATATGTCTTTAAAAAAAAAAAATAAAAAAATCAATGTTGTTTTACTATTCCTCAATTATAAGATATAATAGGTAGATGTCTATGGTGCAGTTCTTCCTTTTGGATAGGAGGAAAAAACAATGCAGTGACAGATGTTACAATTGGGATCAAATCAGAATAATAACAAAATTAAATATTTAATTAAAGAAATTAAAATGTGCCTCAGATTAATAATCCACATGTGATTATATGGGTTAAATCCCACAAACAGACGCAGTGTAGACAGCAAACATGTTCTTATCTGTTATTTAAGCTGCTGTTATTAATCTTGTCAGCTATTCTTTCTTTTAAAAGCACTTTTTTTGTAACCTGAAAAACTGTCTGTCAAAGTGTTATATTTGCTTCCAGAGATTTTGCTAAAGAAACTAGAACAAAGTTTGTCATTGCTATATGCTACTGATAACGACTGTTAAATCCAATTCGTTTCATTTATTTACTTTTTAAGATAAAATAATTACTACCCTTTTATTTTAAAACTTCTTGTTTTTTATTTTTGAGAAAGAACATCCTATTTAAATTGATGTAATCACACAGCAAAGTTAATTAGAAGTTTAAAGGGCTTAAAATTTGTCATGTCATGTAATCTCTAAAACCACAAAAAAATGTTCCATGAAAAAAAAACCCATCAATGCTAGTTAGAATGTCAGGATTTAAGTAGTTTGTCAAACAGAAATCAGTCAATTTTGATGGAAAATGATTAATACTAATGGGAAGAAAAAAACAAAAACTTCCTCTAATCAGAGAATAACAACTATGCTTTAAAAAAGAAAAGACTCAAATGCAGTTTTATTCAGAATCATTGAGGTGCTAGAAATTAATTGAGAGCAGCGCAAAATGACTCAAAAGAAACCAAAAAAGAGAGTCTGTGCTCCCTGTGTTAGCATGTCTGCTGTTCATCGGGTCTAAAACAACAGAGACTTCAGCCGAACAGGAAACTGACAATATTAGAGAAAGTTTACCGGGTTTATTTTTGAAAATTCTCATCATTTTCATCATGGCACAGGCTGATCCAGGAAACATTGAAGCTTAAAATCTGAGTTAAGGTCTTGACACATTAAATCTACATGGAATATCATTAACAATTCTAACTACGCTAATCTTTGACTAAGAATGTTAAAGACATATCCGCAAGTCCACTATGTAATTATTTAATCTCAATTTAGAAATATGAATTTTATCTTGTCAAACTGTATTTATCTCACTAAAACAGGCTGTAACATCACCACACATTCCTTTATAGAACACATTACATTTTCAGTCCTACAACAAATGAAAAGCAGAACTATAAACTTTCCTGCTGCAAAAACTTTTCTAAAAATAGGTAAAAAATGTCTTATGAATGCATTTGCATTTCTCTCTAATAAGTGCATTTGCCTTCATTTGAGCAGGTATAAAGTATTTAGAAATTATGCACTTTAAATAAGATACGGCTGTTTTTTTCTTATTTAAAACAAACTGCAAATTGTCTTACTAACCCTGCTGAAACAAAGAGAAAATAAACTTATTTGAAGAAAAATGAAAAGGTATAGAGGAGGATTTTCACTCTCCACAAAAAATACAAATGCACAACCCTTTACGCCTATTAAAGAGCATGCATGCGCCCATTTCTTCTTGTGCACACTGTTTAAAAGTTGCTGTTTGCATCACTCATACAAGCTTACTTTCTAAAAGAAGGTTTGCAATTTTTCCACCCGGAAAAAGAACATCCTCTACTATACCTTTACCTTACACAGAGTTCCATTGTTGAGGTGCTTGTAACAGCTGTAATGGCAGCCAGTTTGTTTTACTGTATACGTAGATTTGAGAAAATCTTTATGCTACCATAAATATTTGTTGATACGATTTTATTGTTTGATTTTTAATCAAACACCTGAATAAGAGAAAAAAAAGCACATAATTCTGAATGTAAATCTAATTTAGTCTAAATGCAGCAGGTCTAATGGAGACGTTAAGCAGAGAATCTCCGAACAATCGTTCCTCGCCTTACCCCGGGCTCAAGGCTGACGCTGGTCTTTGCTCCCAGGTTGAGGGTCCGACCATCAGCTCTGTGCAGCAGGTTGAGTCCTGTTGCTCCATCCTCGCCCCCTGAGCATCAGAGGGAAAAAAGCAGGAAAAAAAAAAAAACTCTGATCAACAAGTGAAAAAATCTCAAGACCTTATAAGGAAAAAAGGAAATAAATGAAGGAGATCTGGAGCAGGAAGCAAAGATTACCCATAAGGCCGTAGGGGCGGATGGCTCGTCTTTCAGTCAAGACAGACAGGACAACCTTGTTCCTGAAGAGAAGCTTCCGGATGACTCCATCGCCACCCCGGTATTTCCCTGCACCTCCTGAGCCGGGTCGCAGGGAGAAATGCTCTAAAATCAGCGGATATCTGGACAACCGATGGATACGAGCTGCAATTAGTCAGACAGGAGAAACAAAACAAATCCATGGCGCCAGGAAACTGCCTCCACCTTTTTTCCAAGATCTCTGGATCAGTGATGCGGGTGTTGGTCATGTGAGAGTGAACGCCGCTCCGCCCGTGCCAGCTCGGACCCGCCCCCGCTCCCCCAGCTACCGTCTCATAATAGCCGACTCTCTCGCTGCCGAAGGAAATGTTGTTCATACATCCCTGATCGGTGGAAGACAGCAGTGGTTCAGACATCTGCAATCATCTGGTCAGCACTATTAGAAGAGAACTAACCTATGTCTCACCTGAGAGGCAGCGCACACCTCAAACGCCTTAAATATGACATCAACCACTCTCTGAGACGTGAGCACGTTTCCTCCAACCACAGCTGCATTCAGGGATGGCTGCAGGATGGAGCCGGGGGGTATGATAACTTTGATCGGCGTCAGGCAACCCTGCATGAGCAAAAATAGTTTTGCTGTTGAAGATTCCCTGTCATCCAGGTCATAATCATTCCAACAGAGTTAAACGTTCCTCTTCCCATCCAGGAAGGTTTTTCCTGGATGGGGCGGACCCGTTCATCCGGTTCAATTTGCATGTTTTCTAAGCAAAAACAAGGCTTTGTTTTGGTCCACTCTATAAAGCCTCAAACTCAACACTAATTCTGACATTTTGAATTGAAAAAACTTCCTGGATGGGAAGTGAAACGTCTTCAAACTTGGAAACTAAGTCCAGTGGATTTGTTTTTTTCAACAGTTTTAGAACAAAAATAGTTTTGCCCAACTGTTTTTGTCCAGATTGATAATTATTTCTCCAGGACTGGAAAAACTTTAAACAGGAAGGTCAACATAAACGATTTCTACCTGATTGAGGGGGATGTCCTGTCCGACCATGCAGCGCAGGCAGTAGATGAGGGCGGACAGGGTTATGGCCCGTGGGGCGTTGCAGTTCCCCCACACCTCCGTTCCCGTGCCTGTGAAGTCAAACACCGCGCTTCCCTGTAATGATGAAGGTTCATCATCATCCCTTTACATAGTTTAAAGTTATCCCCCCAGGAAGAAATCCTCGTTCACCTCTTCTTCATCAATCTGAACCCGAAGTCTGATCGGTGTCCCATCGTCCATAAAATCCTCTGATTCCACTTCCAAGGAGCCGCTGTGCTGTCGTCGGCGTGCAAACTCTCTCAGCATGTCCCTGACCGCCAGCTCAGCATTGCTCTGAAACACAAAGGTAACACTGGAACCTGTAGTCACCCTACAAAGGGATCATGTATAAAGGACTTCTCTTAAATAAAATATTAATTCCTTACAGTCCCTTACATTACAGTTACACCAACAGAAACCAGAAAGCAGTACATCATCAAAAGAAGTAGGGATACATAGAAAGATATCTTTGAAGAAAGATAAAGGTTTGTATGGGTATTTAGTAGGAATCTAAATCTATATATGCTGCTATTAAAGACACGGGTCTATTGGGCAGTGTCTCCCAACTTTGAATATCTAGACACTAAAAGGTATGCTCATTCTTTGCAGAATAGTTCAAGCCCTGTCAGATTGAACGGAAAGCATTCTTAGTTAAATTGGTTTGGGTTCTTGCCCATCTGGGAGACGAAAATCTAGCAAGAATGTATCTCAAAGCCTGACGCAGGTTTTCTTCAGGATTTCTCTTCACCTAAAAACTGCATAGCTTCAGATAAACTCCGACCAGCTTCCCTGTCCCTTTGCAATGTCGATCTCAGGGCGGTATGCAGATTTAGCAATTATTTGAAAAAAAGTGCAGAACAACTATGAGCCATGCATTCTACAAATATGGTCTTAACAAAAGAGAGGCAAAAGATAACTGAAATAAACGATTAAAACGTGTGGTAACAAAAACCAAGACTGTCCATTTTACAAGAAAAAACATAATGGTACATTTTTTATTGTTGACCTTCAGTTTAAACTTCAATAAATTACAAAAAAGTTTAAAAATGTAATGTGACAAAAATGAAAAAAGAAAAAAAAAAACTGAAAAAGTTATCGGGAACACTCAGCCTGTTTACCTGGATGTATCCCATGTAGGCCTGGACCACGTCTAAGCCGTAGCAGTCAATCAGCTCTCCCACTAACTGGCTGCCTCTCTGATTGGCTGCCACCTGAGCCCGCAGGTCTGACAGGTTGTCGTGGAGATTACGAGTCCCAGAGCAGCCGGGGTACTGGGCCGGAGCCTTCAGAGCTTCAGTGACGGCTGATATGGAGACGAGTGGAAGAGTCAGGCACAGATAAAACACCACAGGAAAACATCCATGTTCTAAGAGGCAAAGGGAAACAGGATGCGTTTTACCTTCTTCTTGGAAGACTCCCCCAGTGACAAGCTTAAATGAGGTGAAGACTGCCCCCTCCTGCTGAAGGGAAGTGGAGTGGGGGGGCATAGATCCAGGAGTGATGCCCCCAATGTCAGCATGATGCCCCCTGCTGGCCACAAAGAACACAGGCCTGTTGACTCCTTTCCTGAACACCTTGGGTTGGAAGACAGAACAAAGGCGACAGTGAAGGAAGGACAAATATAGGCACAGATGAAGACGTTTAGAGAAGAACCAAAAGCCTGACCGGTGTGATGACCGTCAGGTCTGGGAGATGGCTGCCTCCGGCACACGGGTGGTTACTCAGAATCACATCTCCTTCGTTCAGTTTGTTTTCCATTGATCTGATCTTCACAAACAGAAGGAAAATGGGTCATTAAAAAAAAGAGTAAACTGGTACCCAGTCTGAGTTGATGAGCTCCTTCTCCTCACCTGATACTGGACCGTCTCCTGCATGGCCCCCAGATGGACAGGGATGTGCGGCGCGTTGGACACCAAACCTCCATCAGGCCCAAACACAGCACAGGAGAAGTCCAGACGCTCCTTGATATTTGTAGAGATGGAGGTCCTCTGGAGGACTCTGCCCATCTGCTCTGTAGCAGTGAACAGAACAAACATACACAGATAAATCTATTTCATAACCCCCCCTAGAATCCCCTTCATCCATGTTTTTAAAGTTCCGACCTACCTGCGATGCTCATAAAGCGGTGGGAAAAGATGGAGAGCTGCACGGTGTTGAGCTCAGTGCCAATGGCGCACTGGGTGTCTGAACCCACAGTGAGGCAGACGTTGCCTTCTTCTGTTAGACGGGCCTCACAGGATGGCTCCACCAGGATGGTGCTGATGGTGAACACATTAAAGACATTAGATAGCAACCAAAAAAAATAGCGGGTATATGGATCGTTTTAATGTAAAGGACTGAAAGAATTTTTTTAGATGAATTTGGAACAAACATCCACAAGGATACAACCAATATTATCTTCAACAGATGATAAAAGGCCCAATTCCTTTTTTTAACAACGTGACAAAAATGAATAATGAAAAAGGGTAGAATACTGAAATTATTAATTTCCATCATGGGCTTATATTTAAAACTTTTTTTTTTAAAAACAACTACCTGGTGTTGTATGGTGACAGCCCAGGTCACCATTAACAACACTGGATAATCGTTTGCAATGTAATCACAATCTTCAGAAATGCAAACGTGCATTCACATTATATTTAACAAGAGTATGTTATCAATTGTATCACTTCAGTTCTGTAGGTGCCGATAACAGGCTTAAAGTGGATTTATAGCCACATAGAAAGGCAGAAAAAACTGCTAATAGCCGTCCTGGAAGCACGATCCATCTTGCGCAAATACATATCCATCTGGGTGTCCATAAATAATGTAATTATGGTACTAAAATTTGTTATTTCTATCCTTAACTCACTAGAGAATGATCATCTTTAAAAATATTTTAGGACTTTTGTGAGAAACTTTTGATGCTTTTTACATTTTCTTCGTTAAACTGCTTCTCTGACGTCGTCATCAGACATGCTCAGACAGTCCGGCAAAATATGACTAAACCATGTTTATCTGCATTTTAGTTGTTTCTTTCTTCAGATTATGCACTATATACCATAAGCTGAAAATGAAACAAAAAACATAAAATAAAAAAAGAGACTAGATTTATGTTTAAATCCAAATCCGAAAAGGTTAGCCATTGGAAGTAGCGTAGGATCCCATTTCCTGTGCAGATCAGGCAGAGACGAGTGATAAAACAGAAAGGATTCTAAATAATTCATTTTTTCAGGAAATAAATCATTAACCTTTAACATATTATATTTTAGCACACTTACTATTTTTGGGGAGGGAAAAACGTCATTTAGGTCTTTTTAACAAAATAAAATCCAGGGCGATGTATATCAGGATACGCATGCACAAATGAGCTAATGGCGCATGCGCAGAATCGATCTTGTTTCCGGGACTGATCGGGTAGTGACAGTAGTGTGCAGATCCATGCATACCAGTAAAAGATAGCACTTGTAACGATAGACTCTGAGCATGCGAGCATTCAAGGCTCAGAAAACAATGAAACCCTGGAGCCAAGCATGTGTGCTTGTGGTTAGTGCAGTGAGTTTGGTAAAAACAAAAAGAAAAGGCTTGATTTTTGGCAATATCGTACAACACCAATAAGCACGTGAGGATAATTGCAAACAGAAGTGATAAAGCACTTGATTGACCAGCTTTAACCTTATGCTAAAAGAGCAGCTCTGAAAAATATGCTAAATGAATGAAGTATAAAAAAACATACATTTTCTTTTCTCTTGAAAAATTATGTTTTCAAACGACCTTTTTTCAATCTCCGATCTGATTTTTTTTCATGTCACACTATTTGCGTATAGAGAAGAAGCTTTGACTAGGCAGGGTGGGCAGATCTGTGTAGATTTTTTTTCACTTCTGTTTCTGTGCCATACAGAGATTGAAACAATTTCCCACATTTCACTTGGACAGATTATGAAAAGCCATAAAGAAAAACAAGTCTGTGCAGCATCTAACTCCAGATCAGATAGAGAATGTTTAAATGCCGATATTAAAAACATAAGGAGATCTACATCTAAAGAAAAGAAAAACACCAATAAATGCCTTGGGACAGTTTATATGCTGACTGAGGGAGAGAGAGGTTATTCTCAGAGGGGATTTGGGAAGTTCATCAGTGTTTTTTTCCCCCCTTTCTGTTTTTCATAGAGGTGAGAGATACACTGCGCTTACATGCTCTGTCTGTCCCTCGTTATTTAGTTTTTTGTATTTACCAGGCCTATATTCGTTTTTTCTGCTCCTGAAGTGATAAACTTTGCTTTCTGTCCCTCTTTTGTTTTTGTTTTTTGTGAGGCCAATAGAGGAGCACTACTTTATCCGATTTCTGTCCTCCTAAACTCCTATCGCGAGTAAAGTATTATATTTTTTTTGTTTCACTCATTGTTTTTGCACGAGTCTGTCCCACTTGCTATATATGTTCTGTGTGACTCCAACACTGACTCTTCCCTTGTGAGATTAACAGATTTTATTTTGTATTTTCCCCAAAGCTTTTTACTTTGTAACCACGTCTCTCTTGCTGTCAGACCCATCAAATTGATGCTGAATTCCTGCATAGTCTGACAAAAATAGACATGGGGTCTGTCTCAGTTGGAGCTACGCAAGCCCCCTTGTGTAAAATCGTGTTGGGTGTAATCATCCCCATTGGCTTTCAATGAGCGCTAAACGCTACAACCTCGGCCAACGCAATTTTCTGATTGGACACAAAATCAAGTTCAGTGTGCTCTGGCCTCTAGCCAGAATGTAAATCTGCCGAGTCATGACAGATATCAATAAAAGGGCTGAAACAAGCTGTGACAAGACTAATGATCACTTCGACTTAAACTGGTATAGATTTGTTTATATTCTAGTGTAGGGCTGAAAGATTTAGCCAAAAATCTAAATTGGGATTACTTTCAGCAATTATTGTGCTGGAATTTTAGATGTTTTACTCCAGGGTTTTCAATTACCTTAAAGCTTGCTTGTCCAGAGTCCATTGCTGAAGGACTTTACTGTAAATTTTGTTTGGAAAAAAGCTTCTACTTGCATGCTAGCTGGAGGTTTCCTTCCTTCTTCATGGAAACAAACCCACTCTAAACATATAGTGTATTAGTGTCCTACTCTTGTTAAATGTAAGGTGAAAATTGCATTTTCTTAAATTGTGATTATATTGCAAATGCCAATAATTACCCCGCCCTATTCTTGTGTAAGGTTTTTATTTGATCATTTTCCCAGACATGTTTTCCATTTATACCCTTTATGTTCTGATGCTTTTGGACAATTCCTTAGTTTTCACACCATGACTTGCCTTTTTCAAGAGTGAATGAATGTTTAAATTATCAGGAGATCTCTGTTAGTAGTCTAACTGGCAGTATGCAGCAATAGATGGTAGAGGGCAAGAGCTGCATTTCTCTCCTATGGAAAACCTCACCTAAAGGTCTAGTGGAGGGTGTTCTTTTTCTAGGTGAATCATCAAAATAAGTCATCCTACTAATTGTCAATCATTGCCATCATCATATGTGCTCGTCTCTATCTTCACTTACCAGTGGCGAGTCTGACATAGTGGAAAAATGTCAAATCTTCTTTTGAAAAGTAAGCTTTAATGAGTGATGCAAACAGCAACTTTTAAACAGAGCGTGCATGAGGAGAAATGGGCTCGTGCATGCTCTCCCACACATTTAATAGGCGTTCCTTCTCGGGTGCAGGTATAGAGTTGTGCATGTGCAATTTTTTTTAAGGTTGAGAGGGCGAGCCTTTTCAAAAATTCGTCAAAATCCTCCACTACACCTTTAAATGTTGCCCCTGACAGCTCTGTAAGAAACTTCAAAGCATATTGGGCCACTAATACCCTGATGGTAAGTAAGCAGCCCACGGAGAAGCTTGCCTGTTTTTGTCGATGATGATGGCCGGGCCTTGGATGCTTTTACCACATGGCAGCTCCTCCCACAGATATACACTGGTGCCCATGTAGCCATCTTCAAAGTAACACTTGGTCATCTGCAGGCACAGATGCCATATTATTAATCTATCAAAGAAATATCCGTTATCTGCTTATTTAAGGTGTTAATGGATCAAATGTGTGAAATGTAAATAGTAGGGCGAGATCATGTGTGGTTATAATATCGTGGACTCTGTATACCGTGACTGGTTTGGCTTCTGTGTTTCCCATCTTTGGTTTATGCACAGAATCGATCCCGGATTTTCCACAGCCTCTCACTCTGATGTCGTCCACCACGATGGGTCTGTCTGGGATGGTGAATCCAAACTCCTTCAGATAACTTTACCCAAAAAATATGAGTTATGGCCATGAAGTAAAGCATAAACATGAAGCAATGTTAGCATGAAAACAGTAAACTGCGATATAAAAATATGAATATCAACCTAATGGAACATTATGTCAACAAATACGGACAAAGCTTTCTGTTAGTGAGCAGCACATTGGCACAGAAAACAAGCAAATGATGAGACTGCAGACCGTTTGGTGAAGGCGCCGCGGAAGTCCCCTGCTCGACATGATTGGGCGTGGCTGGGAAATCCGTCAGCTGTGACCATAAGAGCGCAGTCAGTGCCTTGGTAACGCAGGTGGAGGAAAACCTCTGTGGTAATCTGACCGCTGAGGAGGACAAGAGAAGCCTGTCAGATTACGAAACCGTTTACAGTCATCGTTACTTAGAAACAGGCAATTTGGCAAAAAGGTAAAGCAGTTTTTAAAGGTACGCCTTTCTGAATAATACAAAAAAGGTCAAATAAGCTGTTATTGTATCAATTTTCACAATGAAAAGTACATTTCTTAAAAAAAAAAAGCAAACACGATTGAAGAAAACATTCTTAAAAACACATAAATGCAACCTACATCTTTTGCTGATTAATTTCTTTAGAGCAGGAAACTAAAGAGAATGAATTAATCAACAGCACCTGTGGTAAAAATGTCAAAAAAATTTCTTTTAAGTGCTGCTTTTTAAAAAACAAGGTGATGACGAGATGCTGCTATCTACTTTAGTTTGCTTTCAGTTACCTTACAGAGGCTTTCTTTTTTTCCAAGTTCTGATCATGCTTCAGAATTCACCCTAAAATCTATTCTAAGTTATTATAGTCATCTGTGCAGAACGAGCCGACAGGATTAGCATTCAGGTTTGAAAAAAAATTGGATAATAGAGCTTTTCTGACAATATGCAGGAAAAAAGAAGAACCAACTTTCACAACTGTTACTATTTAGTTTTAATAGGCGAATTCATCAGTAGTTTCTGTTGCCTCTGACCTGGAGAAGCCACGTGCACAGAGTGTGTCACGGCAGCGTCTGCAGAGCTCCTCCATCCTGCGGTCGAGCTCGCTGAAGCACTGCTGCTCATACTTTAAGGAGCATGGCTCCTGCACCTCCTCCACAACATCTGCCAGGGCCAGACCATACGCTGACAGCAAACCACTGTATCTGAGAGCGACAGACACACACAAAACCAGATTATCAACAATTTATACAAGCAACTAAATACTCCTGCATATTACTTTCACTCCCTTTGCTCTCTAGAAGCCATTATCAAGCTTACTTATGGATGAAGACGGTCTTCATTCCCAGAGCTCGGGCTATGGCGCAGGCATGCTGGCCTCCTGCACCGCCGAAGCATGCCAGCACATGCTGAGACGTATCATGACCCTTTGCCTGTTAGGTTTGGTGAAAAACAAGGGTTACACGAGGCAGTTCTTTTTGGCTGTTGTAATGAAAGTTATTCCTGCAGAGTTTTGAAGTAAAACACCTGAGTCAGCGCCCTGATTGGCCGGCACATTGCTTCATTAGCAACACGAATGAATCCCATAGCAACCTCTTCCACACTCATCTTTGATTGGCTGTCTGGCATCATGTTCTTCTGCGTTTTGTTGTCCCCATTGGCTGCTGCCTTCATTGGAAAACAGAAATAATGAACCTCTCATTCCATCATTTGATATCTGTCATTACAATAAAGAGCTAAGTCTACCTGTGTTTGGTTTACAGACAGGAAGGTGTTTATCTCCTCAGTGACAGAATGAAAATGTTTCATAGTCTCTTCCAAAGACAGGGGTTCATTCTCTGCAGGGCCGAAGATTTTAGGGAAGAATGAAGGAAGGAGGCGACCCAGAGCTAAGTTAGCGTCCGTCACAGTCAGAGGGCCACCTGCGGAAAAATGAAAAATAATCTAATAATCTAAACTATACAAAAAAAATCTGAAAAATCTGACCAGGAAATGTACCTTTTTAACAAAGGTACATTTGTTTTCAGTTAAACCTAATTTTTCTTAAAAAAAAAAAAAAACATTGTGGAAATCTATGACTTAATCTATGACTTAATTTGTGCCATTTTTTCTTCCCTCCTTTCTGAAGAGTAGGAGGATTATTAACCCAGAGGAGGGGCAGGGAAACAGAGCTGAAAAACTTCAGCTGTGAATTATTGTCCAACAGCCAGGAGATTAAAAGGGCAACTTATAAAAGATGGAGCCTAATGCCGAAAAAGGATTGGCACTTGAAGGAGCAGAAAATAAACACAGAAGCAGTCTGTAATCTCACCTTTCCTATAGCAGGCTGGTCCTGGATGCGCACCAGCAGATTCTGGTCCCACAACAAACATCCCTGATCTGGGAAAAATTCAGACATATATTCTATGACTGTTGGAAAAGAAAGCAAATAAACCCAAAAAGTGTAATCTGTAGGTGCAATATAACCTGAAAAAGAGCCGGGACCCTCCGCCTGCAGCCACGGTGTTGATGTCCAGCTGAGGCGCTTGCAGGGTGACTCCAGCCGTCGTGGCCTCAAACACGTGTTCATATTGCCCTGCGTAGCGGCTCACGTCGGTGGAGGTTCCTGCAGGGTAACAGAATAGAGAAAGATAAAAAACAAAAAAAAACAGGAAGTAAAATATCAATACTGCATAAATATACTGTTTAGTACAAGCGTGTGGGTGCTATTAGGGTTTAAGGTGCACACACACAAAGGTAGCCTCAAACAATTTCATTTTTACACTGTAGAAGACACAGATTTAATAAATAGTCCTCTGCATTCAGTATAAATCCATGTTCTGTGGAGGCCCAAAGTGTCTGAGAATAATAATGAACAAACAGAATCATGATGAACCAAGGAACACAGCAGATAAGACAAGGAGAAGCAGCCAAAAGGCCAAGTCTAGAGGAGCTGGAAATAACACACAGCTTGTTTAGGAGAATCAGTTTCCCCGACAACTATGCCATTTATTGAAAGTCATGGAAAGTGCTGCAAGCAGTTGGACCTGTTAGTGACACAGCAAATACGTGGAAGAAGGCACTCTGGTGAGATGAAGCCAATTTTGTTGCTTCTGGGAAGAAAACCTATTAAAACAATTTAGATTTTGGTGGAGGTTGCTTTCCAGCAGAACAATGACCCCAAATATGCTCCTGTATCTACAATTGGATGGTTTAGTTCAGAGCATCTTCTTGTGCTCCAGTGGTTCAGTTAAGAGTTCAAACCTTAATCCAAAAGTGAAACGGTGGTAAGACTTTATAGAAAATAATAATCACAGATGTTTTCTTTCCCGACTGAGAATTAGCTGTATGCCACTGAATAATGGACAGAAATGTCCCTGTCTAGATAAGCATGTAGAAGCATAGCAGACTTCCAGCTGTTGCAGAGAAATGTGGCTTTATAAAGTGGTATAAAACCAAACTTAAATGAATTTGAATAATAAAAAAAAGAAATAAATAAAAAACTTTGCAAACTATGTTGCTATTTTTCACAATTGTGCACTAGCTCACTGTTTACTAACACCAATGGCTTAGGACTCACCTCCCATATCAAAGCCAATTACAGGCTTCTTCTCCATTTGGCTGTATGAGGTGATGGCGTAGCCCACCACTCCCCCTGCTGGTCCAGACAGAACAGCTCGGGAGCCACAGAACTCCCCCATTGGTGTCAGACCTCCATCGGACTGCATGAACAAGACATCAACATCCTTCAGAAGAAAAGACAAAAATGAGATGTTAGGGAATTAATTCACTGAGAGTTTCAAACTAACTTTAATGCCATAACTAATACTGTGACAGACCTTCAGACCGCCTTTAAAGCCGGCGGTGAATCCTTTTAAATACTGATGGATTTTAGGTGTGAGGTAGGCATCTGCGCAGACCGTGTAGCCCCGAGGGACCGCCCGTACCATTGGCATGACTTCGCTGGAGAGAGACACCTGGGTGAAGCCTAGACGACGGGCCAGAGCGCCAACTGCTTTCTCATGGTCAGACCAGCTGAAACAGAGAGGTGTTTAATGGGAACATAAAACCAGATTAAAACAATAAGTTTCTAGGTAATGTTTTTTTTTCATCCTAGTTACAAACATATCTGTAAAGATTGAGGTAAGAGGCTAAATGCTGCCTACCGGAGTCTGAATCACCCATTAAACAAACATTACAATCTACCATTTCATAATATTTAAAGATATGCAGACTAGTTCCTCAAGAGCAAAGAGATTTCTAGGAATTGTCGAATGTGAAGGTTACATCTAGGGGGAGGGTTGGGGAAGAAAAACATGAACTTTCACCCAGTGGTCTGTATAAGTTACACAGACAATAGAGTAGAGGTTAATGGACGTACAGTGAATCTCCCGCAGAGAGGCAGTTATACAACGGCATATCAACTTCAGGGAAAATATCAAGTTAGAAGCAGGGAACATCTGGTCAGATAGCTACAATAAGATCAGCATGATAAAGAGGGAAAGCCTTGTCCAAGTACTGACGTGTATGAGTGCAGGAAGAGGACGGCTAGGCTGGATATACCGCGGGACAAAACACCTCGAAGGTCTTTTTCTACTTGTTTCAGGTCCAGTTCCTGCCACACCTCCAGAGAATCCCCTGTACTACCTAAAAACACAAAACATGCACTCTGAGCATCATTGAGGACATGCCTATGATAGATTCTTTAAGCTCTAACCTGCCAATACCAAAGACTATACAGAGATAGCAATTGAGGGTTGTGTCCTTGTTGCAGAATCTAGAGTATGGATAGTAAAACAGGAGGTTTATCTGTCAAACAAGGTAAAATCAGCCTCTAAGGCCATCCATTAGCATTACTAGCATAAATATGTAGAAAATATCAGTTCCTATGTGTCCTCCTAAGATATTAACCCTAAAGTTGACTTAGGATTTCCAAAGAGCTGCTAACATTTCCTGTTCTAAACCTAGAAGTGACAGTGGCGTCAGCTGCAGGAGTTTGCCCTGAAATCGAAGGGTTGACCGTTCAAGCTGGCTCTCAGTGTCACTGTGTCCTTGGGCAAGACACTTCACCGGCATTGTCTACTGATGGCGGTCAGAGGGACCGGTGGTGCCAGTGTACGAGCCGCATGGCAGTTGTGGCTACAATGTATTTGCCACCATCAGTGTGTGAGTGTGTGCTTGAATAGGGGGAATGACTGAATGTAGTATAAAGCGATTTGGTCAAGTCCCCTGACTTGAAAAAGCGCTTTATAGGTACAGGCCATTTTACCATCTGATCCGTTCTGTCTCATGATGGACAGAAGATGAAAGCAGAAAAGAATAAAAGCAAATTTCTGCTGGAATCTGTTTAGCCTTCCTGTTACCTTCTGAAGTTTCACTCTTAAAATTAGTAGCCTGAATTCAAATGAATGAAAAGATCATCAAATACAGCAACTGACACTAAAAGAAAGAAAAAAGTTCTTCCATAGAAATATAGCGTATGATGTTTTATGATGTTTTACTAAAAAGTGAGTCTTTCAACCTTCTCCAAAGCTTCCAACTAGACTAAATGTACTGTATTTAACATACACAGGGGCCCCCACTTCACTCTTTGAATGTCTAAATGTAGAGTTTAACTCAGGGAAATCTAAATGTAATTCTACATTTTTAACCTCACACCAAAAGAAAACCATCCAGGAAAAGTTAATTAAGCAAGAACGCACCTAGAATTGAAGTACAAAGTGAGGTTCAAATCTAATGCCTTAATTCCTTTCTTTTCGCTTTTGAATTGTGCAAAAAAAACCTAACATGCAAAGTGTCATGAGACAATTCAAGGTTTTCTAGGTAAAGAAATCTAGCTTTAGCACAAAAAACAACACATACTATACTGATAGAAAAGGGGTTTTAAACAATTGATATACTGTGGAAACACCTGTTACGACACGTTTGGTATTGGTCCTAGGCAGCTGGCAGTCATCTTGGCAGAGGACGACTCGCTCATCCACCTCTATGACTTCCTCATAAAGTACATCAGGGACGGCGACCTCCTGTTTTATGTGCACGAGTAAAAAAAAAAAGGTATCATAAAAAAGCGACTAAAACTGTTCTGAACATATGTAAAGTTGAAACATGCAGTTATGTTTATGGCACGTAGAATGAGGTAAAGCTTTTACTTTTTTGTCTCTAGCTTCTTTCTCCACAGTTTTGTAACTAGGCTTAGTAGATAAGTGACCATTTAAACTGTTAATAGTACAACAGGTCAAGGGGTAAACTCTAGGAGCTAAAACATAATAGCTAAATCTCATACACCTAAAAGAAAGTATCTATACACATATGAAGGATGAATCTAAAAAGTTATGAAATCAAATGTTACCAAATCAAAAAGTCTGGGCCTGGCCTGTGTGCCAATGTGCAGCAGGTCCTTGAAGCCTTTTGTGACCAGGAGTGCGGCCCGTTCTCCTTTCCTCTCCAGCAGGGCATTAGTCGCCACGGTAGTGCCCATTCTGATCCATCCAATCAGAGAGCTGTCGACAGGCTGATCACGAGGAAATGCCTGTCCTGTTTCCTACCATCCGAAAAAAAAACAAAAGTCCAAAAGAAGCATGATAAGGAGGAGTAATCAGAGGTCACAAATGACTAGAGACTATAGGGAGGGGACCATTGCCTTCCAGCTGGACTGTGACCCTAAACATACAGCCAGAGATACAAAGGGATGGATTAAATCAAAGATTATTCATGTTTTCGAGTGGCCCAGTTAAAGTACAGATCTAAAACTGATTGAGAATCTGTGAACCTTGAAGAATCGTTCATAAATGCTTCCCATCCAATCAGAGTGAGCTGGGGCCATTTGCAAAGACAATGATTCAACTTTTTATATCTAGATGCATCAAAGTGATTAAACAGAATTAACCATAGCTGGAATCAAGGTGGAAACAAAATGTAACAAAGTTTGAGGGTTAAACTATCTTTTTCCAAAGCGCTGTATATTTACACAAAGATTCTTACCCTCAAAGCTTTCACAACAACAATATAGTTACGGAAAATATTTACCAATGGGCTGATTTTTTAAAACCATCCATCCTCTAATCATCTTACCTCCTCCAGGACCCTGCGGATTCCCTCGGTGGGAGCGTCTTTGTAGTTCTGTGGGTCCCTGGACAGCAGTTTAAGGACTCTCTCCCGACCATCAGGCAGACGTGCAAACACATCTGTGAAGGTACCACCTCTGTCGATGGCGAAGTCAAACTTCCCTTTGGTCTCAGCCATGTTGAGGAAATACAAGAGGGAGGCTGTTGATCTGAGAGGCTAAAAACAAAAACACCAATTATAAATTCTACTGGTTCCTAGAATTTGTAAAAGTAGATTGGGAGCAGATCTTTTAGTTCCTGTAGTGTGGAACCAACTACCAGTTTTAGTCCTTGAGGCAGACACCCTCTCTACTTTTAAGGCTAGGCTTAACACTTTCCTTTTTGATAAAGCTTATAGTTAGAGTGGCTCAGGTTATTCTGAGCTTTCTCTATAGTTATGCTGCTATAGGCTTAGACTGCAGGAGGACATAGGGACCCCTATTTCATAATTTTGCTTCATTCTATCTCTATTCTCCCACTCTGCAGAATCTGTTAGTTTAATCTCTAACGTTGTGCTCTCTCTGCCTTTTCTTATATTAGCTTTGCCTCGTCTCTGGCTGTGACACCATCCTGGAGAGAAATATCAGCTGTGCTGCTGCCATCAACACCTTTGTTTATAGATGTTGGAGATCGGCCCGTTTTTTCTTCTTCAGTGTACTCCTGTTTCTCTGACTGTGACTGGCTGGATGTGCTCTCGTCATCCTCCAACATGGGAGCTGGCTCAGAGCTTGTCTGCCTGGCTGTGTGTTTCCTGGACGGGGCCGCCTTTTACAGCTGCTTTTTGTATCTCTGCTTCTGTCTCCTTGAACCCCGGTCGGCCTCAGCAGATGACCGCTCACACTAAGCCTGGTTCTGCTGGAGGTTTTTCCTCCCCACCGTCACTACAGGCATGCTTAGTGTGAGGGATTGCATCCGAGTCAATGAGTCGATGCAATCAACTGGTTTTCCCTAGATAGAAAACTTTGAACCAATTTGACTGTATGATCTGGCGAACTTTAAAGTGCCTTGAGATGACATGCTTTTTTTTAATTGGCTCTATATAAATAAACTGAAGTGAAAATAAATAATAATAATAACTGAACTTTATGTATCTCACAATGGAGACCCATCCCCAATCAGGGTAATCACAGGCATTTTCTTTCTTTCTTTTTTTTTTTCTAGACACCCTATTTCCTGCATTTGACCTCTGACCCACAAACACTCCTGCATGTGCCCTGAATGCATCATAAGAGTTCAGTTCATATTAGACTGGATTCAACAATTCCTCCCATGCAAACCCTACTAGAGTCCGGTGGCAGGCTGCAGCTACTTTACAACTATGTGCATAAGGATCACCTTTGTTGCAGCAGGGCTGCAGCAGATCATACCTTGTGACAGCGCTGCATACCACAGCTGCATTAATACAGAGAAACACACAGCGATCAGAGCTAAACCGTCTGTGGCTTTTAGCTGTTTATACGCTGCGAACCCGAACAGCACCGATGTTTCTGCTCACCTGGATCGGTCCTGCGCTGCTGGATCGGTCCCTGTGGTAATCCGGGGTAATCCTTGGTAATCCGGTGACGGGTCTGGGTCTGGTTGTCTTCTCTCCCAAACAGAAATGTCACGTTTGAGGGAGTCGATGGGAGCAGTTTGGGGGAGGTTTAACTCCGCCTTCATGGGAGGAGAGAAGCCCTGGGTTTGAAACCTGAGCTGCACTGAGGAGATGAAAGGAATAAAGGAACCATAGCGTGCTGTAACCACTGAGGTTTGGTTGGAAGCACTGGATCTCATTATTACACCTGCTAATGTGTAACACAGAAACCCTTCTGAAATAAATCTGATTAAAAGGGGAAAAAATATAATATAAAAAAGTTTAAACAACAATGAAGTATTTCTAATAGGCTGTTTACTAAGACACATTCAAAAGGTTGAGACAGAAGGAAAATAAATAAATTATTTGAAAAATACATAAAGACATAATTATGGAGTCAAACTACATCAAAAATATGTGTATCCATGCAAAAAAATGGTGCAAATTATTACTCTATATTTGCTCGTCCTCTCATCAAAATGTAATTTATTTATTTATTTTAAATTAGATTTGTCATTTCTAAAATTTAGTTGAAGATGTATCTGTCTGTTTGCTATGCCCTTATTTTAGGATTTACTAATTTATAAATGATTATGTTTTTATTTGTTAAAACTAACTAAATATATATATGTATAATTATGTATAATTGTATAATTAAGTATGGAAGAGGTTTAGGGCCACTGAAAAAATAAAATAAAAGTTAACTGATTTTAAAATATTATGTCAGTTTGATATGGGAAAAAAGTCAGGATTCTGACTTTAATCTCAGAATCCTGACTTTTTTCTCAGAATTCTGAAAGCTAACAAACTTGTTAGCATCGAGCCATAACCATGTCTGTTTTAGAGACTTGCTCTCTTGTTTTAATGACCTTCTGCTCCTCCATGAATGAAATAACATCACTGGGGACACCTCAGGCACGTAAAAGTCGCCTAATTCCATCATTTTCCACCAGTGTGTTACTGTTCCTCCCAAACAACTCACATCTTTGTTAGTGAAGCTGACATCTCTACCCTCGGGGTGCCCTTCTACATTAGGATCCAAAATTTTGAGATTAAAGTCAGAATTCTGAGAAGAAAGTCAGAATTCTAAGCTTAAAGTCAGAATTCTGATAAAAAAAAAAGTCATAATTCTGTGATGAAAGTCCTGTCATACTGAAATAAAATGTTAAAAAATTAGTTAACTTTTTTTGTTTTTTCATTGGCCTCTTCCGTAATTAAGAGATGAAAAATAGTAAGAATGATCTTTTTTAAATATAGATTTTGTTTTTGATGAGATGTATTAATTATATGGGATATCTGTTATTAATCTATTTATAACAGTCCTCTTTAAATTATGTAGTTTTGAATAAAACAGCATTCCATATACTTATTATTTCAGAAATATAATTTTTTATCTTTTTACTCTTTTAAGCAAAATAACATCTCCCTTTACTAAATAATTTGACTTGTTTAAAGTAAAAATGCACCAGATACACGCACCTACATCTCTGTTGAAAGGAGACATCTTCCGTGAAAAGAAGATTTGCTGTTTTAATGATATTTTCTTTCTGCCGAGCCGTTTAGAGTCAAGTAAATATGGAGTAACAAATATAAGTTACCTCCTGTAAATACTGGTTTCATGTTTTATAAAAGAAAAATATTTATTTTTTGTACCTGGTCCATTCCTACAGGTAATACACTACATGGTAATAAAGATATATATATATATATTTTTTTTCATTCTGATTTGCTGCAGTTAAACAGAAATTTAACCACAAATTAACACTATGCTCTATTCTATTTGTAGTAATTTGCCATACTACATACAATTGTCTTATTGATTTCAAATTACAGACTAACAAAATAATCCATCACTTCGGTGATGTAAAGTGACACATTCAGCCCCATTTACTCTGATACTCTTGAAATTTAGTGCACTTAACCAACTGCATCAAAAGTCATCTTATTAATCATTATATTGCAACATATCTCTGCACATATACAGCTATTTTTTGTGGGCTTTTTGTTTGTCTCAGTTTAGAGAAAATTAACATACAAACAGAGTGAATTCAGTTCAATAAATATCCAATTAATCCTGAAAGGAAATTAAACAAGGACATCTTGAAACACAAAAATACAATCAAAGAAAAAAAATGTGGATAAGCTTAAAGCAGAATCTAATAGATGTTTGATCTATAAAGGAAATCCAACTCCACATAAACACTATCATAATAAAATTCTATTGGCGGCAGCATCATAATAAGTGGATGATTTTCATCAGCACAGACATCTTCCAACAGGACAAGAATACATTTACAATTAGTCCAATTCAATGTTGAAGAAAGATGAGCAATGGGCTTTATTTGCCTCATCGATATATCAGAGGATCTGAAAAAGACAATGTTTTAAGATACTTTTTACTTGATTTTTCTGGGACTCAGTCATTAAGTGAAGAGCAGCTTATCCAAATAGTATTTTTCATATATTTGGGACAGGTGAGTTTTTGTGACATAAGAATATATAAAAGATTTGAATAAAGTGTGTTAATACTTCTGCAATCCTCTAAACCTGCAATAGATCACATCTTTCACCAAATGGAGATTTAAACTTAAACCTAAAAATAAACCAAGGTTGTAAAAATTATAAAATAACCATCATTAGGAGAATAAATACAGAACAGTGTTCCATCTTATTGCGTGCTTAATGCCATCCAGAGGAAACAAAATCATAAAGTAGAGCAAAGAGAGTTAAAAAACATTTTTATTCATGATTAAGGCACAAACATACATCAGCAACAGAGCGCTGACAGGTAACAGCGTGGCTAGTCAGTTCTGGACAGTAGTGTAGTAGAGTCAACAGGCAGTGCAGTCATGTATGAGAATACGATTTAGAAATGAATGACAGAAATGTCCAAAGATGCACAACTTTAAAAAGCTGTAAAATGACCTAAAACATCTGTGCTCTACTACATAGAAGTTATCTATAAGGAATATTAGCTTATCAATAAAAGGTGTCTAGATGTACTTTCTCTTATTGAATATAATAAATTACTAATATCATTTGACACTGATCATTGCTTCCTCACAGGATCTGATTCAAACCAGCAGAGCTGCATGATCAGTGTGAGCAGACATGAAATCCATCAGCCTACATACCACAAACAATTCAGTCGGTATTCCACACAGACACACACAAACATACTGACAACTGGTTTGTAACACTTCACAATCTTAATGCAAAAAAAAAACAAAAAAAAACTACGCATCCACAAAACAAAAAAACAAATATTTCAGTCACATTTTCTGAAAACCGTTGTTTGGTGACACCCTGCTGTGGAAGAATAAGGTCACTTCAGTTTTATGCAAATCATCCCAGAGTGTAACATCTAAATCAAAATTAAACACACTTTAGGCCTGTTCTATAGAGCAATTCATCGTATGCAGAATTTCTTGAAATTGTACGAATTGGTACAATTAACTCCTTAAGTAAACTTAAATTTTCTGACTTGTATTGTATTCATGCAAAATTGGAGTTTGAAATTAGAGGATAAAGAGAAAGAAAAACTAAAAAAAAAATACTTGCTGGAATTAAGGCACGGCTGCATCCAGAAATTCACCGAATAATGAGTTCCAAGCTGCCATGAAACTTCAGAGTAATGAGTTTAGAGCTGCATCAGCATCAGCATTGATGACCCATCGTTTGGAAATGCTTCTTAGTGAAAGTCACCCTTAGAAGCAGCCAATCAACAGCCTGCATTTCAAGTTTGCAGGTCGCTGGCCTGAGCTGTAAGATCTTTCCTCCATATGTTACCATGGTGACAGACAAGGACAAAAGAAGCTCCAGGTTTGTAGATCTAAAACTCAGCCTGAAGTTATCTTAATAAAGCCCCGAAAGGCCTCTTTTCAGCCAAGCCTGCATACCAGACGCTGTAAAAAAAAGGCACTAATAGCATCCAAAGATAAGTCTTTGTGCTGCACTGAACCACACCCACAGACATACTTTAAGGTAAGGCAGA
Organism: Cyprinodon variegatus; assembly: GCF_000732505.1. Classification (NCBI taxonomy): domain Eukaryota; kingdom Metazoa; phylum Chordata; class Actinopteri; order Cyprinodontiformes; family Cyprinodontidae; genus Cyprinodon; species Cyprinodon variegatus. The sequence continues at coordinate 526,848 of NW_015150825.1, forward strand.
AGCAACCTGCTGGTTAGAGATCTGTTAGGTGAAAATAAAAATCCATTTAGGTGCTTTACAAGTTATCCAGCATACATTTGGTTTAAATATGACTCAGATTATTCTTCAACCTGTCATTTCTGTGTTGTAAGACTGGTTTATATCCAGAGCTATCCAAGAATCCCCGCTTTGAGTCTCAGTGACAGTTTTGGCATTTAGGATGACATTTCTGATTGTTGACATTGCAGCGACATCCCCCACTGGTGTCTCCAGGACCCTTTAAGAAAATAAATATATATGGGAAAGTTAACATCATCAAACATTAAAGGACCATCATGCAACATTCGATATTGATGCCTTGCAGCTGACGTCACGGACGTTCAAATTTAGCCGTGGCCATATTGAGTACCTGCTCTGCTCCCATGCAGATGACATCTGTTTCTAGTTCAATTGGGTGTTACAATAAAAAGGTGACCCAAATATTTAGTTTTACAGCTTACCAAAAGAGAATGAACATCGTCAGAGATAGCTGTCAGCGATCAGAAGGGTTGGCTGGACGCCGACTGTGTTTATTAAACTTTCGCTTTACATACAAATATCTTCTTGTTTTTCCGACGCCATATTTTCAGGTCAATAACCGAGCCAGCTGTTAAATACCGCTAAACATCTTTGCTTTTAATAGCTTTCAGCTGCTGTATGAGGACGGTTGTGTAAGATATCTGTATCAGCCATGAGAGGAAAAATCTGAAAGCCTGTCAGTTTAAAAAAGGTGTTGAAAAATAGTCTGCAGGGACTTCGTCTATTTAACTCTGTGTCATCCGTACTTAGAATTAAGACTTTTACAGATTAGAAAAAGGTTAAATGAATCTAAAATAAGGGGATGGACAGATTTCTTACCTTGGGTCCCCAGCGAGGCCCTCTGGTTACCCAGCAGATCTCAGTGTGACAGACAGTGCAGCGCAGCCAGTCGCATCCATCCCTCTTCTGCACAATGATGCCACATTGAGGACAGTGCATGGCCTCCCCTGACTGCACAAGAGTCTGTTTGTGGCACAAAGAAAACACAAAGTAGAATTTAGGATGAGAGGATGTGCTTGGTGCAAGCTGAAACCGATGCTTTCTGGTTATACAAAGCCACCAATTCATCCTGAACAGCAATTTTCAAATTAGTTTGCTTAAAAAAACCAAAAAAAAAAAACCCACTTCATTGCTTCAAAGTGGTATTTTACAGCTAACCTTTAGTAGATGCGTCGTCCTTCTAGCTGCAGAGTCATTTATGGCACGGGCTGCGAGGTCGTCTTGGTATTGTTTGCAGTTCATTCCTTCATGGATGGCCTGAGGAGGAAAAGAAGAACAGAAAACATGAGAAAAAGTCAAAGTAATGATGCTTATAAGCAACAGCAGTTGGGTTTTTAAATCCAGTTTTACTAAAAGGAACCGGATGTGCCGAATAAAAAATAAATAAATCTTGTAGCCAAGTGGTGGCAGTATCATGGTGAGGGCCTGTTTTTCTGCTAAGCTAATGAAAGCCTAGGTATTTCTTTAACTCACCGTAAATTGACCTTTCAATCAAATAATGCACATAAAACCTTCTTAAAACTCCTTAAAAAGTTATTTTACAGGGTTAGGGTGAGGAGCACTGAAACAAGGCCAACACCAAAACATTTAGCGGCAGAGACCAGGATAATGTGGTCTTGACTACGACACTAGTGGATGTTTTACACTTGTTCTCCTTAAATTTGCTGAGGCAGAATTCAGTTTGGAGGTGAGATCTCATTTCTGACCTTGCAGATGAGGCAGTTGTGTTTCTTGCAGACCGGGCAGTGGTAGACGTTGACAGTATCCTCATACACACACCATCCTGGACAATCCGGAGTTGCACAGTGATAGCTGCCCTCGCACCTCGACTCTGCTACGGAAAGGCTCCTCTGCAGCCAGCGTTCATATTCCTCTGGAGAAACCAGCTGGAAGGGCACATAGCGGGTAAAGGTGAGGGAAAGCAATCTAAAGCGTGCTATAGTGCATGCTTTGGTGCAACTCACAGCTCTAATCTCCCTCTCCTGCAGGGCCCAAGGACAGGCGTATGCATCATCTCTGTATGGACAGGACACCTCGGGCTCCTCACACAGCATGATGACGGAGCGCAAGCACTCTCTATGCAAACCGCATTTAGAAATAGATGTTATTCTGCTGTGTAAAAAAAATGAATACCAGGTGCAGATAAACTAGTCTCTCACTCCCACGTCTTACTTGCAGAAACAGTGCAGACACTCTCTCAGAAGGACACCTTCTCCTGACTTTAGGTCAACAAAGCAAATCTTACAATCCACCAGTTCAGGATTTGGAACCAGGTCCTGGCCATCCATCTTCACCAGGCGCTCAAAGTTCTCTCTTCTCTCCTGCTCCTTTGCCTGAAGAAATGTTGATGTATATTATTTCATCATAAATAAATCGGTCTGACACTTAAAAAGCGAATCAGGCCAATGTAAACCATAGAAATCTTATCTGATCTCTTGTTCTTAAAAGGAGAAGCTGGGAAATAACAGCGTGCCCTTTGAGTTGGCCTTGAGGGGGATTGATTGAATGACTCTGCACAGGTGTTCCTGTCTGATGTCCATCAGGAAGGTTGTTTTAGCAAACTCTTCCCATATTGTAATAGCCTGATAAACCAGACTAAATGTGAGAATAAATGTGTAATTTTAACTCGTAGGCACATATGATTTTGGCCGCTGGCGGGTGGGGCTGGTTAACTAGGCTAATATTGTGATGTAAAGCACTCTCTTTAGGATGGCATGGATGGAAACTGAGGAGCAGCGAAATCAAAAGGCATTTCTACAACAATCCTGCAGCAGCCATTTCCCACAGTTGGAATTACTTCATGGAGTTTTAAGTTCAAACTTATGTGAATGTGTTTTTAACCTTGAAACTAAAAAAAACAAACAAACAAAGAATACTTTTTGACTAACCCATACTAGATATGTCATAAGGGACTGGAGTTCTGGACCCATCTCATCTATGAAAATGAGAGATGCTTTTTTTCCTGCACATGATTAGAGGAAAATCATCAGAACTCTCCAAACAGTCAAATTATGGAATTACTGAAGAAACCCATCTTTAAATAGCGCAGCAGTTATTATCTGTGCATTAAAGCTTGAGTAATGATTCCTCGTTGTAGATCTGTCAGCTAGGAGGAAGGAACACTGTTTAAAGTCTGAGTCTGTAGAGAAACTTGTTTTGAATATCAGTCATTTTTGCAAACCCTATTTAGCAAAAGTTGTTCCCCCATATATTGGTCAGTTTTTATCCCACCACAAACCGTCTCATCTGGGTCTGAGTTGATAACACGGAGAAAAACACTCACCCTGTCCTTCAACAGCACATGTCCCTCCTACAAACTGCTCAGATAAAGACAGCATGTTGATCCTCAATCTGGAGAAAGCTCCAGGATGTAATAGTTTCCCCTGTTGACCAACTAATCACCTTTTATCAGGTTCTGATCTTTATGCAACACACCACCACTGGACTTAATGACTTCAGGCCTGTCGCTCTGATGTTTGTGGTCATAAAACCCTTTGAGAATTTGGTGCTCAAGCATCTGAAAGACATGGCAGACCCCCCTGCAGTCAACATGGACCAACTCAACCATCAACGGTTGCTGTTTGTTTCTAGGAAGGGTGATCCTCACACAGACAGTACAGAAGGAGCAACTCAGGAAGTACAACTTTCTACAGGAGCTGCTTTTTCTACACCAACCGCCAGTTTTCCATCTCTCTAGGGTTTGGCTGGTCTACAACTCGTCTGCATAGTTCAGAAAGACTGACCATCACTCCATCCAAGAGCAGTACAAGTCTAGAGCCAAAGCTAAACTTACACGTCCTCTTCAGAGGCTGTTCAACCTTTCACCTCCAGAGAAGTGCTACAAAATACTGGCAGAAAGAATACTGTTTCCTGTTATTTGGAGCATAGAGGGATCGATGCAAGGCTTTCCTGCCGTCTTATGAAGGGAAAAATCAAAAACACGTTCAATCCAACACAGCAACAAACAGTTAAAACCTTTTATTTTCAGCTGCATCACAGGGTTAAAAACAAGCACAGTGCAAAATCTGATCACTTACATTCAACCTACTGGCTCACTCAACATGTTTTCATGTTGCTCACATTCTGCATTACGTCAACTGAACTGCTTTAATATGAATAACATAACAATATAACGTTTAACTCTTTAAAAGAAGTTAAACTTCAGTGGAGACAGAAAATGGGATTTTAACTAAAGTATGTATTTGTATAAACAATAACAGGGTTGTGCATGATGGGTGATTTGTTCTGTAGTTGCTTGTCTGTTCGCTGCAGTGGAGTGTGCATGAATCAGTGAGTATGTTCAGTAGTCCTGGTCCAGGTTAAACAGCAATGAGTTGTTATGAGGCCCAGCACTCCTCAGCATCTCTCTTCTCCCTTTCTCCTTCAGAAAAACAGAGACAAAAGAGAAGAGAGTCAACCTGAGTGAGTCTGAATGATTCAGTTTCTCTGGCAGCCTTCAGTCAATTTCAGCTTTCTCACTTTATCTTGATCAGTTTGAATGGTGAGCCTGTTTTCCTTTGATTCATCAGAGTTGAATCTATGTAGCCTTTGACAGCCACACCAACAGTACAAACGTCAGATAAAACAACAACACAACTGCATGAAAACGCCTCTTCAACTGTTGTTGAACTGAGTGGTATAAAAGGAGGGGAGAGCTTTAGAGTCCCTCTCATACCTGCTGGTATTGTCGGATGGCCTCCTTCTCCTGCTGGATCCTTCTGAGCTCCAGGGGGTCCGGCTGGTGTCCTCCAGGGATGATGTAGCTCTCTGGACGGTTGGTGCTGCAGATCTCACAGCCCGGCCGCGTCGGTTTGTTGATGTATGTGCAAGATGGACATGACCAACCCTGAAGCAAAGACCAAAACAGTTAACATCGTACACAGATATTTATAGAACATAGAAAATAAATACAGAAATAAAATAAGACTATTAACTCTATATTAACACGTTTTTTGTCAGTTAGCATAAAACCAGATGCATTCTTTAAAACAAAGGCTGAGACATGGAACCTTGATCCCATGTCAAAAAATAAAATAAATGTAAATATATTTACCTAAGGACTAAAACCGGGTTTACACATGAATGAGTAACTCTTATTTAATGCTTTTTAAAATCTTAATGCCATCAACAAATTCCCATGACTTATATATATATATATACATATATATATACACGGCAAAATCCTTCACCATTTTCACCATGGACAGGCTGCAGCCATGTCCCGAGTTCCTCGTTTTCCCGCCACTTTGGTTCAAATTTGCATTTTCCCCATTCTCTAGCCTTTTCCCCGCCTCAAGCTTCTTTTCCGAAGCATTTTAATGTCACGATTATCAAATTTAATGAAGTTTAATGCCAATTAAAGCCTTAATTTAAAAAATAATAATCTAATGACTTTTAATGATTTTTAATGACCTGCAGAAACCCTGTAAAATTCTATGGGCATCACATGATCTAAAACACCTGAAATATTTTAGTTCTTATTGTTAAAAAAACAAAATGTTTCTTTTTTCTTTTTTAAACAGTATCTTGTTTGGCGATGTGGCAATAAGAATAATTGTCTTGATGCCAAAAAGAGCCCAAAAGATTTTGCTTTCACAAGTGGAGCAGTAGGGCTATCGCCATAGCGTTACGCTTGATTTATGCATATAAATAGCTTTATTATAATTATGCAGGGAGTATTACAGATTTTACGCACTGCAATGTAAGTAGAACAGGAAAGGAAATACAGAAAAAAGGGAGAAAAGATGAAAGAAAGAGGAGATAAAAGGGAGATGACGATAAAACATCTTCATTTTGCTTCATCAGCTGCTAAGAGATGTAAAAATAACAGCACAACCAACGGATATAGTATAAGAGACACAATAAAGTAACACCTTGATACTATTGCTGAAGTAAGTCTTAGTATTATTCAATTTGACATTTATACTGTGGTAGCTGAAGATAAGAATATGTTTCTCAAATCTCTTCTTATACCAATATGGTTATAGTTCGATTAATGACTCAACTAATGGGTCCCTTTCAACTGTCAAAGATACAGAATCATCTTATGATATAGAGATGGACGGATACATCAGCCTGACCATATTTTTGCCATTTGCATTTTGTTCTTGTTTGGTATCGGCTTTAACATGCATGCTTTGCCCGATTCATTAGTGCTTTGGAGGAGGCTATATTCATTCTGATGGCCAACTACTGATCTGACCAATGATAGGCTGAAACGGGTAACTTTAACTAACATACCTAGACTGATCACCTCAGTCTAGGTATCTACTTCCTCTGCTCTCCATTACCAGAGATGGGCTGGCGTTAGTATTGGATAACACACACCAGCTTCTACAATAATAGACGCACAAAGCTGAAGTTGGCTTACGACTGCAGCTTTTGAATCACAAAATGCCAAAAGGGCTATTCTACCACTTTTCTCAAAATTTTAGTTTAATATTTACAAATCTGTATTATATTATTCCAGGACAATATGAGAATGTATTAAACACAGATTGGGATTTCTTAAACCTTTTGTCATTTGTGAAAGTTTAACAAAATATGATTTCAAAAGAAATATGATTGACGGGTTTTTTTTAGTTTGTTTTTAATGGCATCTGCAGATGGCCGCTCACAATGAGCCTGGTTCTGCTGGAGGTTCCTTTCTGTTAAAAGGGAGTTTTCCTCTCCACTGTCGCTACAAGCATGCTTAGTGTGAATGAGTGAGTCAATAAGTCGATGCAATCAACTGGTTTTCCTTAGAGAGAAAACTTTGAATCAATCTGACTGTATGATCTGGTTGAACTTACTCTATAAAGTGCTTTGAGATGTGTTATGAATTGACACCATATAAATGAACTGATTTGAATTGAATGGCCTAAATCCTCTTTCATATTTTATGAATGCTCTTTTGTTTAAATTAGGACTCGACTAACATTTGCTGTAATTGTGTGATTTTTGTCAAATAAATGGAGAAACAAAAAGTAATACAGCACATATCGGGGATAGTTAGGTTATTATCAAAACAGCTGGTATTAAAAAATCTGCATCTGTCAATCTCTACTAAGATATACTGCCGTATAATCTGTTGAAGGGGTAAAAGGGTTTTCTAGTTGTTTTGAAAAAAAAAAAAAAAGCTAAATCAATGTTAACATGAGGGCGATGAAAAACAAAAAGTATAAAATGTCAGAAAATGTTTCATCAGCAGTGTCACAAGCCTCTGCCTGTGTTGTTGTACCTGGGTAGAAGAGGTCTGGGAGCTCAGAGCCTTATTAAGTTGAGGCATTTCAAAGTTGATGAGATCTCTGATTTCACCAATGCTTTGTCTTCCTGAACCACCTGCAGCAAATAGATACAAAAATAATTTAGCCAATGACTTTATAACCGGAATAACACTCTCTTCTTTCTTCTCCTTTTAAAACAATCGTACCTGTTAAAAGTCTGTCCGCTTGTTTAGTACCACATTACCCATTATGCATCTGTTCATTTTGTAGTTCAATTTCACCTAGCTGAGCAAGTTGTTTTTTCTGTGCTTCTGAGTGGTTTGGTGGCATAAAAATAGCATCCATCATTAATCCTCCCTTAATTCGGTGGGTATGAAACCTGTGTGTGTTTTTCATGATATAAGTATACATTTCAAGTCCGATATTGTGTTTTATGTCAGTCATTATCCCAGGAGGTGGAATCGTCCTCGTGTTGGTTACTGACAATGCAAGAGTTTACTTATCATAACTCAAGTTCTTTGTTTACTTTGCCAAATATATACCCCATTTACACTACCCTTGAAAACCGTGCCGAGACCAGTCCGAGCTCAGTAACTGAGATAACTTATCGTGTGTAAATGGAAAGCAAACTGAACTGAACCGAGCTAGACACAACCGAACCGAGCTAACTGCAGACCAGTTCCAGAGGTGGGCTCGGCTCGGTTTTTCTCTGGCTCAGTTCTCTGATAACAACAGCGTCTGGGTGCACATCCTGATTCACGCTCCATTCCAGTAGTTGGCGGTAATGCCGCTCCAGAAACAGAAGAAGAACAACTTCCTCTTCAACTATAAACAACAATCGAAATCTTCTTTAAATAATGGCATTTTAAATAATAACACCGAAGTACAGCAATAACAATCAAGCATAACTTTCTGAATGTGATGGGCGCTGCCATTTTCATTTGCTTGATTCCCTCCTTCTTCGTCTTCTTCTTCTTGTGCTTTATGGCGGTTGGCAAACAACTTTTGATGTATTACCGCCACCAACTGCTTGATTTCCTTCTTTAATACTGGCAGTAAGATCGTCACTAGGAGGCGAGGAACCGAGATAGCGTGATGTGTAAACGGTCGTCAGAACCGGTCTCGGCATGGATCGGTTTTTCAAGGGTAGTGTAAATGGGGCTATATTGCGATTGTATTAGCATATGAGGGCATTACCGTGGGACTGGTTTTGTCAGTTGTATGTTTATTGCATTTGACCAATAATGCATGTGTCGTGTTATGGTGCCCTCAAGTGGATTTCCACGGTACTACATGCCATTTTCATCCTGCATCTTTCCATCTCCAATATACCTGCTTCTATTCCTTCAATAAACCTTCTGAGCTGCACCGATTGGGTTGACATATTCCTTCTGACCGAGGAGGATTCAATTGATGAGAAATCTGAAATTAGCGCACATTAAACGTACACAGTCTTCTAGAGTAACCATTAGCAGAGCGACTATGTCGGCTGTTGCAGCTCTGTGTGCTTAGATTTTCTTTCTTATTTTCTTTTAAATCACAACCCTGACTAGGAGTAGATCTGCCTAAAATTAAAAATCATGATCCAGAACACAATGTCTAAGACTACAGACACTTTCTCACCATTCTTGTTGCTTTTGTGGAGCCTTGGAGGTAGAGTGGTATATGGCCTCCAGTCCTGAGAGGAGGGGCCGTTTGTGCAGGCGGCGGGGAGGGAGGGGTTTTGAAAAGACAGGGGAGGGCTGAGAAGGAGTGCACTCTCCTGGTCCTGCTGCAGGACTTGAGGGGTCAGGCGAGAGTGGCGGGCTGACAACAGGTACAGGAAGGCTGTGTCACCGTCCTGACGGATGCCGTAGGACGCCAGAGACCTGAGGTCAGCACACAAACACTGGCCAATAATCCAGCGCTGCACGCGAGGGTGGAAGCCATAATCGAGAAACATCTGGAAAGGAGTCCAAGCAGACAAAAAGCTGTTAGTGATTCTAATTACCTAGAAGGCAGTGTGTAAAGACAATGTTTTGAATGTTATAAGAACCTGCTGTTTTAATGACGCAGTAGTCATGTGAGGGAAAACTTTCACAGTGATGCAACAGGATGAGGAAGAATCCTCAACAATAGCAGCCAAACTGTTTAGAAAACAAAAACATCAGTGAACCGAGTAATAACTCTGCTTTCAGACCTTAAATTATCAGTATTACTGCCTTACTTGATTTCAGTGTCTTCATATGTTTTGGTGGAGGGCTGGATCTTGACGGCTGCCTGTCTACGGGCGAGAGAGGCAGCAAAAACAGACGCACTCTGCATATCCCCCGCCTCTATGGCCTTTTTCAGCTCTATGCAAGCATCCTCTACAACCCAAACACAGACATAGGGTATTGAAATGATCACATTAACAGATAATTACTATTAAGGACGCTTTTTCCTCTCGCACACCTGTTTGTTGTAGAGCAGAGGTGTTCTGAAGATGGAGACCATCAAAGAGGTGCTGCAGACCATTCTCCTGGGGTGTGGCTGCAAGCATGAGCAATACGAAGAAAATAAAGACAAAAATATCAGTAAAAAGAAGAAAAAAACTGTAGTAAGTTCTGAAAAATCCCAGCCATAAAATTCACTCTTAATGTATTGAATTGAACTTAATGACAGAACAATGGTTGGTGGTGTATCATTGTGAAAACACAGATTTCCATTCACAGAAATAAATAAAAAAGTGAGCTTTGTTTTTTTTGTGTTTTATTCATCCCACATGAGCTAAAACTTTTTAGGACTTCTTGCTCCGGTTAAAGCTGACAGGCGTCTGCATCCAAAGCCTGAACCTTTAGCCTTTTCTTTTTCACACTAGTTTCAAAGCCTTGTCAGAGAAGAGAGAAAAGCTAAGTAAGCTATGGGAAAAGTTTTTTGGTCTACCGGAAGTTTTTATTTAACGACAATCCCCCCCTTTAACGACTGACCTTCAGAATCATAGAAAGGTTTCAGATATTACAGGCTAACAATGGAACCAAAAGACCCACTCGTCAGTTTCAATTTGCATGTTTCCAAGCAATACAAGGCCTTGTTTATATAAAGACTCAAACTCACAGCGGATCAAGACATTTGAATTGAGAAAGCTTCCTGGAGAGGTAGCGAAACGTCATCAAACCTTGGAAACCAAGTCCAGTGGATTGCTATTTTAAACTTTTACGGAATGACTATGACCTGGATGACTGAGAATCTTCATCAGCAGACTTATTTGAAGAGCCTGAAAAAACATTTTTTGCATATTTGCATCGGTTCAATTTGAAAAAATTGCAGAGACATATTGGAATAAAACATTCTGTCTTGTTTTCCTCCACAATGATGTGTTACTTTGAGAGAAAGCCGAAGGGGTGTGAATACTTCTGATAGCCACTATTAGCCGTTTAACACATTTAACATAGAATCCCACTTGGTAAAACAGTTAACATAAAATCAAGCAGCAGAGCTCAGTTGGAAATCACAGCTCCTATTGTATATAGAAGCAAGGCCCAAGTGTGGCTTCCTCAGACCTCATCAGTTTAAAGCTAAATTTGCGAGTTGGAAAGGGAAGCATCTCAGTTTGTTTTGCTCATTCATAGGTAGACAAATAAAAAACCGACCACGATGTGCTTCTCTCAGCGAGGACATGACCACGGTGGCCCACCCCTCAGCCTCCGTCTCGCTGCTGAAGTTGAAGCTGATGCGGTCACATGGCGGCGCCACAGAAATCAGCTCGTGGCACTTTGGTGACTTCACTTCGTAATTGATGGACCTCAGGTCAAACTCGGCAATGGTCTGCAACAAAGCAAAAGAGGAAGAGACTGTGAGAAAAAAAGCAGGAAGCGAAGACAATTACTACGATTGTTTAATTCGGTGTATCTGCTACGCATCATAAATGACCCTCAGAGGTTTTTCTACATTGACCTAAACCTTTTGGTTTGATTTTAGTCGCTCACATGAATTTCTAGGTGTATTTATTATGCATGTTAAGGAAGGAGAACTGATCTACGAGCAGAATGATGGAGGAATGCAACGGATGTATAGTGAGGACTGTAGGAGGAAACTCTTCAGCAGAAAAATAATAAAGTTTAACTCTATAACAAACTTAAATATTCTGGATTACTTATTTTTCTGAGAGCTTAGTCTGCTAAAACTCTCAAAAAAGGAAATAAGATGGCCGTATTTTATGAAGCAGTTTGTAAATATTAACGCATGTATTTATCTGTTGACCGTTTTTCCAATGAAACGATTAATAAATCGAAAGACAAGGTGCGCTCCATAGGTTTTTGTACCAAATGTGAATCAGGTGAAACCGAACTTTGCCATTACATAATTTATTGGTAAAAATATATCAAAGAAAAAGGTTTTTCTATCTTGAATATAAAATGTTTATATCTTTGTACAGTTTCGGATTAATTACTGCTCTGGGTTGGATTTGCTTTTTCAGTATATTCCATTTTTTAACAGTCAGTTTACTCAACCTAATGATTAATCAATAATAATACAGTGGAATCCGCTTATAGTGGTCACGGATATAGTAATCAACAGCTTATAGTGTTCAAAAGGCTTGGGACAGAATCATTTCTACACAAATGCTGTTTAAATAATTAGTTTATAGTAATCAAGAAATCCACTTATAGAACTTATAGTTCCTTTTTCACCATTTTATGAATGTAAACAAAAAATAATTAATAAGTGGATCAAAAATGATGGTCTCCTGTATGTTTTTTTTTTTTAAAACTTTGACCTTTTACATCGTTTTGAAAAAGAAGTGCACTCTGTGTTGGACAACACTGATCCAGGGAACCATGGATAAACATGTTAAGTGATTTCTTAATGCGGCGCAGCAGATCCGCAACAGAAAATAGAGGTAGGCTAGCTTTAATTTTCTGTAGCCTATGCAGTTATCTTCTATGTTGTTGTTCTATTAAACCATTTGTTTCAAACTTCAGGCTAGTAAAAAAAAAAAATGCACCGGCGGCACCAGGCTGCCAGAGTTGTGTCTGCTCCCAGCGCAGTATACTGTTATTAAAGTTGCATGGTACTGTAATAAAGTTCAGTAAATGCAGAAGCTATCCGTTTCATTAAATTTTTCTCATTAAAATAACCACACAAATGGCATTTAGATGATATTCTGCATAAATAATTAGTGAAATAACGGTAAATTCGGATATAGTCATCAACCCTTTATAGTGTTCAAATTGGCTCTAGACCAACATGATCACTATAAGCGGATTCCACTGTATAATGATAATTGAATTTTATTGACCTCACATTGGAGAAATTTACCTCTACATTTAAGCTCTCCCCTTGGGGAGCAGTGGGCTGCACCCAGGGAGCAGTGTGGGGTTAAGGGTCTTGCTCAGAGAGCCAGAGTGGCAGTCTGTGGGAGTGGGGGTCGAACTCAGAACCTCAGGATCCAAGCTCTATGCCCTAACCGCTAGGCCACTACTCCCAACTAAATTAAAAACTAAATAAGTTAACGATTATCTCAGGAGTCATACCATGGCCCATGACTGAAATTAAACACAAATAATTAAGTTTTAGACTAGTAAAGTTAAATATTTACTAAAGTGCTAGAATAAGTAGAGATGACCAACTAATATAAACCTAAAGGACACATCTACAGAGAATGTAGAATCTACAGGTATGATGTTTATCAGGTAAGCAGGTGAGAGTTAACTGAAAGATAATTTGAGCAAAATACCAGAGGACAACCTGTTAGAAGCTGCAAAACCAGCTTGGGAACAACCTCTAACACACAGCCAGAGCTGCAATGTAAAAGTTTCCAGCTGAAAAATATACAATCACTTTCACATTATCAAGCTTTGCAAAACTGCAACTGCACAGGAACGCTTGGATTCAACATTTGATGGGATATTATGTTTCAAGTGCAATATATTTGGCCTTTTGGATGGACTTTGACTGCCCTAGTTGTCTACAGTTGATGTGTATTTTTAGAAGCCCAGATGCTAAGGCTCACACGGACCAGTGGAGACACTGATGGAGAAAAGGAAAGAAAACAGCCAGGATGAAATGAGAGTTCATCACAATTAATACCCTCATGACAACCGTCAGCAACAGTGTCACACTAGTTTTTCTTAATCAAGCGTTTGAATCAATGACCCATAGTTATGACCAGACTCAATGGCCATACCAAAAGGGGAGATGCAGCATATTAAAGAATGTCAAAGTATACATTTCTTAAAGCAATATTAATGTTAAAACCATAACTTAGGAAGCCAGGGAAAGCCGTGTTGTATGGTGTGGATGATTGGAGAATCTATAGCAGGAGGTCTGCAACATGGGGCTCCTTGGATCTTTCAAAATGGCTCTTGACAACTTTGACTAAAAATGAAAAAGTCTGGTAATTGTTTTAGATATAAAAAAAATCAGGTTTTTAACATAGCCTGATAAACCAGACTAAATATGAGATGAATGAGACATGGGAAGATTGTTGATGAGAACAATCCGCTGTTTTTTAAACCATGTCTGTGCCTATTGGCCAACGCTCTGACCAATGAGCGCAACTGACTGTGACTTAATAAGCGCGACAGAAAGCTGGTGGGGGAGCGTAAACAAACAGCCTGTCGGTAAAACGGTGAATGCGTCCTTCTTAAAAATGAATAAGCGTAGAGCCTCTTCCTGCAACGAAAACCACAAGTCTAATCCTTCTAAAACTGATTCCAAAGCTGAGTCAAAAATCTCCATCAGTCCTTCACACACACGACTATGCCGAGAGAGGGCCGCTGCATACAGGCTACCATTAGCCTCGGAGGTCCACTGGTTGCCGCGGCCCTCTCAACTTCGGAAAATGTTTTTTTAATCACGCATTAAATCGATAAATGGACCATATAGTGATGCTTTAAAGTATAATATTCTCACCTCAAATTATCTTAAAGCGTGCTTTTATTGAACAACAGCAACAGAAAAGAGAACTTTTAACTTTCAATGGTGCGCTCCATTGAAAGCTGCTGCCGCCGCAGTGCGTGCTACTGTTCAATAGTTGTTGCCATCTTCCTTGTTGTGCTTTCTCCAGCGTTGTGCAGCTTTGTTGTCACGTCCTCAAACCCCCGCTATGCTTGCAAAAATTCAAAACACATCTCTGCGTTGTGATTGGCCCGTCAGTTCTAGGGCCTGGGGCATTGACCGAGGCTAGACCAAACTCGCAGGCAAAAATTATTTTGGGTGCTGGTGGGTGGGGCTAGTTTATTAGGCTAGCTTAAACAGGTTTTCCTCTTGGAATGATGAAATTCAGGCAGACTGACAGTAAAAATATCTGGAATACCTGTAAGAACTATTTATTTTCTTCATTTGGCTTAGAACGTTTTTTGTGTGTGTGTTTGTGTGTTTGTATGTATGTGTATATATATTTATATATTTCTTTTTTAGATAGATAGATGATTGTGAAAAAAAATATAAATCTTAAAGTTTAGTTTTTCATTAAGCAAGGCAAGGCAAATTTATTTGTATAGCACAAGTCAGTACAAAGACAATGCAATGTGTTTTCCATGATTAAAATATAGGAAAATAAAACAGAATCAAAGCAAGTAGGAATAAAAAATAAATAAAAAATGCAGAAACAAAAAAGAACATTAAAAACATTTGGACTAAAGAAAATAAAAAAGTTGAACTAATGATGTTTCAGTTGAACTGTTTAACTAGAACAGTGCAAGGCAATGCTAAACAAATGTGTTTTTAGTCTTGATTTAAAGGAACTCAGGCTTTCTGCATTTTTTTAGTTTTTGGAAGTTTGTTCCAGATAAGTGGAGCATAGGAACTAAACGCTGCTTCTCCATGTTTAGTTCATTAGCTTTAGACCTTGTAGTAGAGATGAAATGAAGAGTAAAATAATCCTTAAAGAACTACAAATTTCCTAGTAGATGGGTTTTATTTATGATTCATGTGCCATGTGTTTTCTTTTTTCTTTTTCTTTTTAAAAAGGTCATGTACTGCTGCTCTAAACAAGTTTTATTTAGCTGAACCTAATTGGATTGTAAAGGTTGCTTTACCTGTGATTTCTGTGGAAGAGTTAAAGAAAGCAAAAGGCAGCAGTGTACCTGTGGAGGCCTGACCAGGTCCTCACAGGTCCCATGTCAGCTATGCAAGAAAGTGAAATGACAGATCTAACCACAAGGGGTCGCATCACTCAGTCAAGGGTTACACCTACATCTACTGTTTGAATCTAAAAAAATAAGTTTACAGTATGTTTTCTTTAGGTAAATTAGAACTCCTAGTTTTTAAACAAATCTCCAGACAATATAGAGGGCCAAAATTACCACAGGTAACACACTAAAAATATGAAAATAACAATGTAAGACAAGACAATAACATGTATAGACAAGTTATGAAAAAAATATGACATTAATATGATCTATTTAGGCAGGGAACTTTTGCTCTGGCCAATTATAAGTTGAATTAAGATACGATTTGGTGTTTTTGTATTTATTTAGGGTAAAACGGTTAAAACATGATTAAAATAGGAGTCCCAGCAGGTCGTAACTCACCGCACTCTGGCCCGTCCTGCCGGGGCTCTGGATCGCCAGCCGGAATTCCCCGGATTTCCCCGGGTCCATGCTCAGCTGCAGGCGGAGTGACTCATCACCTGCTCCCGGAAGGCACAGCGGACGAACCCCGGAGTGGCACACCGAGACCCGAACCGACATGAGGACGGTTTGACAGCCCGGCTGGGAGGCTTCATAACTCCCGGTGAGGGCGGTCGACTGCTCCGGTGTGAGGCCGGGGCTGTGAGCCCATCCGCCGGAACTCAGCGACATCCCGCCGACAGGCTCATGTAGCGAACACGCATAAACACAGAAGAGTCCGGTGGGTGGCTGGCCTCCTGTTCCGCGTCGTGAAGCGCTCCTTTCACATTATCTCACAGTATTTGAAGCTGAGTATTTACCAGGAAACAAGTGCGCAGAGCCGCTTCCAAAAAAGTAAAAAAAACAAAAAAACCTTTAGGTGTTTACTTCTATGTCATTCTTTTCTTCATCCACAACTCCGTCCAGGCAGATAGTTTGTATGAAACGATCCAGTTGGTTTTATACAACTAGAAACATTGTCATCCTGTCAAAGAGTACAGCGAGTTTGCTACTTCTGAGGCAGTTTGTTGTTGCGTTTTCCTTTTCCTCCAATGCGCATGCGCGACAGGATGTGTTTAAA
>NW_015150825.1:544260-595692 GCF_000732505.1 Cyprinodon variegatus
GAATAAATTATTTAATCATTTATATATTTAATAAATTGACACATTAAATCATCATAGATGCACATTTGATTAGTTACATTATGTATTTCTCTGATGGATTATTTTAATCTTAAATGCTGTGTGTTTATTAGCCCATGATTAACAGAAACAACGGCTTGAAAACATCCGTTTGCATCAAATTAATCTATAAAATGTTTCATACTCAGTGAACCTAGCTACTAAATAAATTGACTTTCAGAAAAATATTGTAATGTATTGAATAACTGTAAATATTTTGGAATCTGCATGAAGTTAATCAATACTTGTTTATCAACTGCTTTTTGAAATGTGCTTAATTAAGCAATTATATCTTTATTTAGCTTCATTATGTATCATTTAAATGATTGTACAAGTAGCAATCATAAGCTGGGCGCAATAACTATATCAGACTGCGTTGAATTAACAAGAATATTTATGGCCTTCATTTCCAAACAGGTGGAATAAGGGAAAAAAAACAATGAGATATTAAAAATAGTTTGATGGAAAAGTTTAACTTAACACTGTTTGTGTTAACAGAGGAGAGTTTCTAAAGTCTGTGCATTAATAGAGGCTGTTAGATGTCTGAGAGAGAGGAGAGAGTCTGTGTCTAGTTTCCTGGATATCAGTTCTGGTTTTATCCAATCTATACATTATGGTTTATATGTGATACAGTCAGATTATAAAATGATAGGACTAGATGAATTTCTAACTGAGAGTATAGGTTAATTGTTTATTGTTTTAATTAGAATAGCTTCAGTGACAGAAAAATCACTAAAG
This sequence comes from Cyprinodon variegatus, assembly GCF_000732505.1. NCBI lineage: Eukaryota > Metazoa > Chordata > Actinopteri > Cyprinodontiformes > Cyprinodontidae > Cyprinodon > Cyprinodon variegatus. The sequence goes on from NW_015150825.1 coordinate 545,056, forward strand.
AACCTTCATTTTTTTAGAGCAAAATGGAAAAAGAAAGGAAAAGCTCCTGTGGAAAGTTATACAGCATGAAAGCATCTAAAGAAGATATATATTTTTTTGTTCTGTTAAAGATATTTGCAGGATTACAATAGCTATATCATCAGTTGCTAAAAGCAGACGATTCTTCATAACTGTTATTGATGAATCAAGGGCCCAGTGGCCTAATGGATAAGGCATCAGCCTCTGGAGCTGGGAATTGTCCCACCTGGGTCGAATCTGTTTAATCTCAGAATGCTGCACATTAAAGTGGAATTGAGGTCAGTCTACCAGAAAGAAAAAACATCCTTCAAAGACATAAGGCTCATTTTAAAGGAAACATATTTTTAGGAGTTTCTTTAAATTACCAAAGCTTTAGAAACTCTTTCAATAACTTGAAAATAAATATTTACATTATTACAATATTTACTATTGAGGATAGTTTCCAAATTTTTCATCTGTAAAAAAATTCTTTATATGTTGACTCAGAGTCTATTAATCTACAAATATTCATCCTTTCTGACCCGAACATTATCCCTAGCTAATTTAAATCATCAGTTTTTAGGATTATCAGAGTAAGAGATTGATCCAGGTATGAGGACAGTACCAGTTAATCAGTCTGAGCGAAACGGAAATTATTTATAGACCATGGAACCGCCAATGACCGACCCATATGATTTATTAATGGGTCAAAGTCAAGTAAACCCACCTAATTAGTTTTAATAAGCTTTAAGTTCCCATATAACGCTCACTAGCAGCTCTTTCCTCTTAGCTTCAAAACCTTTCAAGAGGAAACAAAAAAAAAGCCATACAATGCACTGTAATAAACCTTGCTTCTTAAATTAGGTGTGAGAATTAAAGACGCTGTCTATGAGGTCAGCTTTGAGATTTCTGAACTTTCTTGGACCAGGCAGAAGAATTTAATATATCTAATCACTGAGAAGAAAATACAGAAACGTGCAACTAATGAAGAGATCACATTTTTACCAGAGTTTAAATGTTAAAATAAGAGTATTTAATCTAACAGCGCTGTACATTTTATTCAGCTTGCTTACCAAACAAAATTATGCTTATATAATAATTAAGATAAAGAAGAAGTTTCACCATTTTAAAGAGACTTTCATTGATTATATCTGGGTTAAATAGATTTGCGACTTTACTGTCTGCCTAATTATGGGTACAGTTTAAAATATCCAAAGATCCTAAAATATCCTTAATATATTTCTGAGAAAGACTTTATGATAAATAATCAAAATTGAAGGATTTTTGCATCTCATACTATATGTCACATTTTCACTAATTTAGATTAAATAATGTTTAACCAAGATGATGATGTGTGACTCATTAAGAACAGCGCATCAGGAATATGTGTGTTTCAAAGGTAATAAAACATAGATAAAGGCATGTAAGAACCAGATTTCATATTTCTTGTAATTCATAAGTTTTGATCTCTGAAGCACATTTGAATAATGCCCTTGCATTTGAAACAGATGATCGATTACATAAAATTTTACTCTTAAGAAATCTCCCACAGTTTCTGAAACGGTAAAGAGCCTAGACGTCTACAGTAAATATTTAAAAACACATAGGCATTCAGTCTTCATAGATGATGTGCATGGAGATATGCACATATTAACACATACATGCTGTTTTTATGTAAGGTATAGTGGATGATCTTCCTTTTATATTTCATTTTGCAGGGGTTCGTCTTATCTAATGTTTGTCCCACATACCAGTCAATGTGATGTGCTCACCTAATGCCAGTGCTTTTGTCGTTCAGGTGCACTTCTTGGATTTACATATGAATTGAACTTTGGTCTTAGCCGTTTATTGTAGCTCCACTGCTCTTGCTATATACATTAAAATTCATCAACAGTTACAACAAGTGAATCGTCTTACAAAGTTTGAAGAAGAGGAAGAAGGCATCAGAAGAAGGAAATAAATTCAGAGTGTATTTGAGAGCAGGTAAGATGGTGTTGCTCAAGCTCAGCTACTGAAAAAGCGACAAGGCCTTTTATTATCTAAATCCCCCCTCCCCCAAAAAATATATTAAGGTTCTGCATGATATTGAAGTGTACATACATTGATACATTAGACTGGTTTTATTGTAATTTAGCTGCAGAGCCACACACCTTTGCCTTCTACCTCATTAAAAACAAGACTAGTTCTTCAAAGCAGTAAGTCTATAATTTTCCTTTTTAATGTTAGTATACTAGTATGGAAAAAAGAAAACACTGTATATTTGCACTGATAATGCATTATCTATTAAAATGTCAAATTAATTAGGTCACTATTTGAAAGCTAATTGCTGCCCCCGTCTGTTTGAGAATTATTTATCAAAAGCCCATTATATCCACATGGAAACAACAAATGACCATAACTAAAAGGCATAACTAAGACAAAATAAAAGACAGTGTCTGATAAAGCACCTCCTGTTTAGTTTTTTTTGTCAATTCACAAGTTTAGATTCCAAGGTTAAAAAAAAAAAAGTTGGAAGAACAGTTATCAAAATTTGTCCTTTCATTATACCATTTAATCCCTGGAAATGGCAATTTAAATTCTGATTTTTTAAAAACTTTTGTCTAAGTTTTGTATGCATTCTCTTGCTTTCCTAGGTTTTGGTAGCACCAGCAGCTCTGGCTTCAACTTCAGCAACCCTGGCATCAACCAGTCCGCTGGCCTGACGTTTGGCGTTTCAAACCCGTCAGCCACCACCTTTGGCACGCCCCTTCTCCAGCTAAAGAAGCCTCCTGCTGGCAATAAAAGGGGAAAGAGATAGAAAGAGATTTAGACAAGAATAGTACTGAGCATCTGACCAACTCGTGGCTTGTAGCAAGGAAAGCCTGTGCTAGAGTGCTTAAGTATAAAAAAGACGGAGGCGGTACACAGCCAGGCAGACGAGGTCCGAGCCAGCCCCCATGTCAGAGGATGAAGAGAGCACATACAGTTAGTCCCAGTCAGAGAAACAGGACTACACTAAAAAACAGGCTGGGCTCAAATATCTATAAACAAAGGTGTTGATTGCAGCAGCACAGCTGATATTTCTCTCCATGATGGTGTCACAGCCAAACAGTATTAGACCAGATGAAGCTACTATGAGAAAGAGCAGAGAGAGCGTAACATTACAGATTAAAATAACTAATTCTGCAGACTAGGAGAATAGAGATAGAATCATGAAAAATGGGGTCCCTATGTCCTCCAGCAGTCTAAGCCTATAGCAGCATAACTAAAGAGATAGCACTGGATAACCTAAGGCACTCTAACTATAATCTTTATCAAAAATAAAAGTTTTAATCCTACCTTTATATCTGTTTAATGATCAGAGAGGATGGTGGTGAAGATTCCCAGTCATCCTGGTCATAGTCATTCATAAAAAGTTAAAAAAACAATCCACTTGACTTTTTTTCTAAATTTGAAGACCTTTCGCTTCCCATCCAGTAAGCGTTTTCAATTCAAGATGATCATAGAGATGCAGGAAAGGAAGTGGCTTTAAATTCTCGCTGGTACTATATAAAAAAAGGCTCATTTTGTTTTCTCACACCCCATATAGATAAAAAAAAAATCTATTTTTCTTATGTAGGCCAAAATAACATATAAATAACAGCTTAATTCCATGCATTTATTAATTTAAAATCTTAAGCATTTTGCTTTCTCCATTTGAACATTCTGCCACCATTTTCATATCATTTACAGTAGTAGAATGAAAAAAAAAATAATGGGTAATAATCTTTTAACATTCAGAAACTCTTTGTTTCTCAACAGAAATATATGAAAGTGGATTAGCAGTTATTTTTAACTCTTGAATAACAAAACTTAAGTTTCACCTATGACACTTTTGAATGACCTCATACAGGCTTGACCTCATACAGACCCTCCAAAATGGCATTAATTGACATGAATATTCAAAGGTTTGTTTAGAAAATGTAAACTAAAACATTGTTTTATGACTGCAAGAAAACATTTCCATCCTAATTGAATCAGTACAAATAGATAAACGATGAGTGTTGTTGCATCATTGCCAAATCAATAGCATTCTGAAACTGTAGGAAAAAAAAAAGACCTGCGATCAGACCCTTTGTGGAACTAATGGTTCAATGTTATTGTACTGCGGATGAGAATCTTTCTTGAAGTTTTTGTGCAGATGCCAGCTGTTCTCCCATTAAAAGCAGATCCATTTCTCTACACCAACTGAGGCCAGGTGAATTGACCACTTGAGGGTAACTCAGCAAAGTTTAAAAGCAGTCAGAGTTGGAGACGGAGCAAATTTCTTGTTCCAGACTCAGGAACGAGTGGCACTCAATCGGAAAAGAAGGAGTAAGCTGGAAACGCTTTACTTCAGTGATGTGCTATACCAATGGCCTCTGACGACAAAGAAAGAAGATGACAAGCGACATAGAAAAAAAATGCCGTTTGCCTTCCTATCAGTCAGCATCATCTCTGATAGCATTGAAGGACATATACATTCAGATGTATGCAATTGGATAGTCGTTTGATTTGGTAGTTGCTGTTTACATTCAGAGTCATATATGGATATGTAATGTTGCATTTAGGCTTATACATATTAGATCAGATTCAACTTTATTGTCATTACACAGGTACAGATACAAGGCAACGAAATGCAGTTTAGGTCTAACCAGAAGTGCAATAGCAGCAAGTGCAGGATAAATAATGGTTCCATAAGTACAGGACATGGGTTTCTACTGAATAAATATAGAGATGAATACCATTAAAAACAGAATTTTACTGATAGATTTGTCCTATGAATCTATCAGTAAAATTCTCTTTATAATGGTATTCATCTCTATATTTATTCAGTATATTCATATATGAACATGCGTGTGTTAATGCTATTTACTGCTCACTTTTTGTTGGTGGGATTCAGTGGTGGCTGCTGAACAAGGGGAGGCTGAATGGTGTTAATTAAATCCAAACATCAGATATTGCATTAAGAAATATTAAAACACTTAAAACACAAAGTTACAAAGGGTGAAAATAGCTGTTGTAAAGAGCTCTGAAATAATCAACTCCAGAAAACACTAGATGACTGTTCTGACTGAACAATCACTTTTCCCTCTTGACTCATGAGGAAAACCTCCTCGCTGTCTGGCCACTGCCAGTCAAAAATGAATTATGTTTGCCAATCAGCATCGAGCAGACAGCTTCAGGACCAGCCCCTGCTTCAGACCCTCTAAGAGGTTTAGCCTTACTGGAAGTGATGTATTTTGGCATGTTATTCAATCAGGGCTCTACTTTCTCTCTGCTTACCTAAATAGACCGAAGCGCAAACCCCAACAGGGATTTATCATAGAGGCTGATAGGAAGGGGGGAGGGGATATTGCATCCAAGAGCAGAAAAAAACAGCCGATTAATGCTCAACATACTCATAAAATCAGGTACATTTTAGAGCATGTATAATGCAGTTTCATTATAACATTTGTGAAGTTTGACAATGCATATTTTACCATTAATCTTACAAAATTTACAGGTGAGGTTTAGCCTCCCTTGTATTCAATGAGAAATCACCACTGGAGGAATTGTTGGTCTGAAGTGAATTAATTAATAATTTCTAACAGTTTAACTACACTGTAGTAAATCGAAAAGCCTTCATCAGTATCATGGTAATGAAACTTTGGAATAGACATTTTTATTTAGCTATGCTGTGACTCAGGCTGGTGCAAACACCCAGAGAACTTTTTTTTTTTGGAAGATAAAAAAATCCACATCCATTTTAACTTTTGATTACAAAAAGACTATAACAGCTAACTATAACCAACTAGACTCACCTTATATGGACTAACAATGCAAATTACAAAGATTAAAAAGCTGACTAAAGATGTCATGAAAATGTCATCTAAAAAACAAACTAAAATTTGAAAATAATAAATAATATCTCTGTTGTTTAATTGTGATACAGGACAGCATAATAAACATATTCAGTTATAGATGATAGAGTTGGGTCCGTTTTTTTTAAGTGCTTAGTCCTGTTTTTCTGCCGGACATAAATATGGGCTCAACGTTTACTGTGCTTAACTGAAGGCCTTATGCGCTCTCTTTCCTCCTTTTGCCATGAAAACTATCTCAGCTCATCATCTCGACTGCTTTAAGACAGAGCCACCTATGGAGCTAGCTAACTGTTACATTTTCAAACATAGAATATGGATCACTGCTTCTCTGTTCCTAATGTGTGTCTGATTCTAGCTCCTTGAAACCCAGTCAACCTTGGCAGATAGCTGCTCACACTGAGCCTGGTTCTGCTGGGGGATTCTTCCTGTTTAAAGGGAGCTTTTCCTCTCCACTGTCACTGCATGCATGCTTGGTGTGAGGGATTGCTGCAAAGTCAGCGACATAAGCAAATGTCTACTGTCGCTACATTCTCATCCAAGAGGAGCAAATACTGTCAACGACTCAATGCAGTCTGGGTTTCTTTCGATAGAAAACTTTAGACCTATCTGACCTTGTGATCGGATGAAATTGTGTCTGTATAGCGCCATGAGGTGAACATGCTGTTAATTAAAGCTATATAAATAGAATAACAGAAATAATAGAAAACATCGATCTTCATGAGAATACAAGGAATTATTTACTGTTTGAGAAGATGGAAAAAGAGGAACTATAAGACAGAAATATTTGAAGGGGGTCAGTCAGCTTTTTTATGGATACAACAACAAAATATAGAAATAATGAAAACTTTTTGCAGAATTTTTGCAGAATCTCAGGCATTGAAAGAAATAAAATCCTGAAAATCACACAAAAGCATCTTTAACACATCCCTCAGTAGCTAAAAAAGTGAAATATTAGCTAAGATTCACAGTTTTTTATGAATATTTTTTTGTGCTTGACTGAATATTCTTATATTTTTTATTGTTTTATTTGCCTTTATCTTAAACATAACCATGTTGTTTTCTACCACAGTACATGCAATATTTTGATAGTTGGTTGTGAGTGGCTGTTTTTTTATGCTTCAAGCCTAAATTGCACAGACAGGTGATCACACAGCTAAGGTTTATCATGCAATTTAGGTCTACCCTCCCCCACACTGATGTCCTGAGACTGCCACTCCAATAGTTGAAACACACTGATGGTATTATTAGGCTGTGAGGATCATATATTTTTGCAAAGAAATTAGGAAAAACATCTGACAAACAGCAAAGATCCATCCATCCATCCATCTATTTTCTGTCAACCTTATCTCTGCTGGGGTTGTGAGGGGTGTTGGCGCCTATCTCCAGCTGTCAACGGCGAGAGGCGGGGCACACCCTCGACAGGTCACAGCAAAGATCCAAACCTCTAATTGCACTTTAGTGTATTAAACCCAATTTCACTTTAAATATATGTATCAATCTAACTTCTGCAAAACCCCAAGTGTTTTAACATCCCAACAGCACCTCTAAAATAATGTTTCCTTCTTTAAAAAAACCGCTACTGAAAAAAAAAACAACAACAAAAAAACAAACACACGGTAAAATTTTTGTCCTTTTTTAATTGCTTAGCAGAAATTTCACTATTTGCTTTGTTTTCTGTTTATCACTAATTTCCCAACAAAAGCACCACAGAGTGGTTAGAGAACATCCTCGCCCACACACTCTGGAAGCCATAAACTATGAGGCAGTTAACAAAATATACTGTAGCACGAAAGGGGGATGTTTTAAACCACAGCAACGTCATATTGTTAATCATCCTGCAGGCAAGGTTTCCTCAATCAATACTGTTGACCAGGGCTCTTATGGCCCCAGAATAAAGTTTAAAAGAGATATAAGCAATAAAATGTTTTTAAAGACATGCATTCAGATACATCTAAAACTTCCTTAAGGAGTGGTCTTATTAATTGATCTTTTGATTTATTTGTGTTGCACCTGCCTGGAACAGTGAACCAATCAGGTATGACCTTTGCTATTCCAATAAGGCCTCACAGACTTAAATCAAATCAGCTGTGCATCCCTGGTTGGTATCTTTGGATTATTGCATCTTGGCCCTGCATCATACAAAATGAAGCAGATTACAAATATGCGCTTGTAAAGGTGAGACAGAACTGCCCTGCAGAGGAGTTGACTAAAGCATGAATCTAAAGGTCACGCTTGCACGTCTGTTAAGTCACATTCCATAAAAAATTCATCATCAAATTTTAAAGTTTGGTAAAAACCTGTCTGTAATCCTTCAAACGGGTTTAAAGACTTTCATTAAATGCATGGAATACCTATCTCACTTGGCAAACATATTGTACAACCTTTATGGTAAACAGCTCTGCAGAATCTTTTTGTGTATGTGTCCTAACTCCATTTACTGACCTTAGCATTCCAATTTTCATACAAATATGCAGTCCGTTCAATTCAATTCAGTCATAAAAACATGTTCAAAGACAAACAGATATTTAAGTTTAATCCTATTTATAAAGCAATGCAGCAAAATGTATGTTTCTCCAAAAGGAAATCCAACCAACTGCATCAGGAAACAGACGTGCAATATGTGCTCCGTGGATTTTAGCCAACACCTTTTCCTTTCAGAGCAAAAAATTCCTCTTTCAGTTGTACCCCTTTATCCAGCGATATGGACTGCAAATAAGAGTATTCAAAGTTTTAATTTGAAGACAAATTTCCATACTGTAATTTTATCAAATATGAAGAAAAAACAAATTTCTGTTTCTGCACATTTAATTACATATCATGGTTTGTATACAACTGCGAGTTTCCTTTATAAGCTTCACCTGACCCATTCCCTTCTACAACCAGTTTATTTTGCTCCCTTGTGTCCTCTCTGCAAACCCTGCTGGGAAGAGGAAAAATAAGGCAACCCCTTCTGGTATAGCCGAACTTAATTTCTTGTTCATTCAATCTATGAAAAATAATGGTGGATGTGTAAAGGACAACATAATGTTGAAACTGAAATCAAAATGTAGATTGACAAGGTTTAATTTATAAGTTAACTAGATTAAGAAGTTTATACATCAATGAAGTAAGGCAGTTGAAGGTTTATGATTTCTTACATCTTGTGATTTTTAATCATTTAAAGGTAGGGAAGAAGTTCCCTCTAGGAGTTTATTTTGGTAAAATATTAACTCCCTGTTGAGTTTTTAACTTGTAGCTTCAAACTACAAACCATTAAAAAAAACGTAAAGCATACTCTACTGTAGATCCTGCTCTGTCCATCTTCAGGATTAACAAGCATCACCAATTCAGAACATCTTAGAATCTAATTTTACCTTTTCATCTTAAGATATTCATATTTTTATGTCGCCAAATTGTTCACTCATTTTTTAAGGATTCGTATTCAAAAAACCATCATCTGAGCTAATCCTCCTTGCTTGTTTTCTCCTATAATGTGTTTCCCGATCACCTCTTTTCTATGAATATCCTCTAAGTTTAGCCATGAGTGCCCTTCAGGTGCAATTATCTGGCAGATTCATGGTTTGTTGCTTGCTGAGGAAGATTTTGCAAGCTAATGCCGTGCCTCACACCCTGTAATGATCCTGATTGATGAAAGGCTCCACAAAACGCCCACCACAGTTCTGGATCTCCATCCGGCAGACCTTATTGTGCTGTTGGGTCAACCTATGCCCACTAATTTAACATTATCTGCACGTCACTTATTACTTGATGGACTGCTGGGCTGCGTGACAGACATCAGCAGGTTGTTCTTAAAGGGACGAGGGGCTTTAGGGAGTGGGAGGAGGAGAAAAGGAGGAGGTGGGATGCTCGCATACCGTGATCTACTCTCTCTGATCACTCTGACTAACCGACGTTGTGGATTCATCATCCATGACCTCACAAGCTGCCTGGATATATAAGCTGGGGCACACTGCTCTCCAGAAATCAAATTCAGACCTCAAGAAGTTGACCTAAGTTTGTCAGCAAAGATCTTGGTAAGTATTTTTTTATTATAAACATTTGTAAGAATATACTTATCTTTTGATACTTAAACTCCTTAAAATGGATTTGCTTTGGTTCACATTTTTAACCAAGACATTTGCACAATCTTAAAGGGACGATTTCTAACCAACTACAGGTACCTGTCTTCTCTAGTGCCATTAGTTGTGGAGTTGAAATGTAAATAAAACTGCAATTTATAGGACTACTTGTATTCTTTCAGGTTTCTAATTTACATCTACTTAAACAAATCTAATTTGATGATGGGTAAATTGCAGTGCTTTTTTTTTGCATGCCCTTAAGTAGAGCCTAAGTAATCAGCAGCCCCCCTTCCATCCTCCTCAGTGCCTTGACCGACCTCCCCAACCCAAGCATGCTGCCCGGGAGAGAAGCTGCTGTCCGGCAGTGCGTGCTGACGAGCCGCTGGCTGCCTGCAGCTCTGGTGCTGCTCCTGCTTCTCTCCTCCAGCTTCAGCCGCGCTCACAGCACCACGGTGGAGCACGACTTTCACATCGTTCACAATGTAGATAACAGAAGTAGGAGACATTTTTGCCTTCTTTCAATGCAGTTATACAGTTACTGTTGGTTTTGTAGATAATTATTTGTGATTTCTATTATTTTTATCTCTCTATCCTTTTTGATTGCCTCACCTGTCAAGATCTTTTATTTTATTTTTTAAGAAATAGAACCTTAATCAAAAAATGAAGCAAGTGGCTTATAGTGTACAACTGGGAGCTGTACCTAAACAAATTATGTTTTTTTTGTTTATTTACCTAAGAAAAAATATATAATCAACTCAGCTGATTTTTACAAATTCACATTTATAAGGTTTTAAATAACCTATCTTGTTTTTTCTAAACTTCGTCTAAAAAAATACTAAAAATTTTATGATATAAGTGTTGCAACATTCTAAAAGTTCTATTTTTATATTTTAACTAACAAAGGGAGTTATTTCTTTTTATGTAAGATGGAGAGTGGTATGAATTGTGAAGCACACAACTATCATGTTTGTTTCCTCCTAAACAGTTAACTAATTGTTTTGTTTCAGTAATAAACCGTAGAAACGACAGAGAATAGAATCAAATAAGAGTAAAAAATTTACAAGTTAAACTAGAAGATGCATCTGAAATGAGGCAGCAGAGTCAGCATATTTCTATTACAATTTTCTTTGCTTTGGCACTTTTATAAAGGAGACATTTAATACTATAGAAATTCATTATACAAAAAAAGCCATTAGGCATTCCATTCCATTTTTATAAAGTTTAAGGGATGTATTTAATTTTTCTTCTTTGCTTTTGCTTCATATTTTTAATAACATGTTAGATCTGTAAGATTTTGTACAACTGAGATTAGAGTCTATACATTTCAGAACCTTGTAAAGGTTTACAAAGTGATGTTGATGCAGTAGAATTGACATGCTCCCCTTCATTTGCAGCTGATGCTTGTATCTCTATGCAATGTCCAGGTCCAGAGATAGACCCGTTCTGGTACGTGGGCCGTGGAGTGCGACCCATAGGGCGTTTCGGGAAGAGACACAGCAGCGTGGATGCTCTTGGAAACAGCGGGATGCAGCCTGTCCTTAGGACATTGGAGCTGCTGCTCAACAGCCTCAGAAACAAAGAAAACCTTGGAAAAGTAATCAGTGGAGAGGAAAACGATTGGTTACCATGATGAAAAGTTCTCACCTTCTGTCCACAAACTTTTTTTATTATCTGAAATGAAGTTGTACATTCGTTTTATTTTGATATAAGCTATAAGCTTAGTCACATCTGTGTAACTCATTCTCTCAAGAGTATCTGTACATAAGACAATGCAATGTATATTGATTAATAAATAAGGATGTGTTGTTAGAATATCAGCTGATCTTGTTTTGTTATGTTTGCAAGAACAAAACAAAAAGTATGCTTCAAACAGAAGTTATTTTTAAGTTTGCAAATTTTATTTCGTAATACATTTCATTTCTGAGAGTATTGTGGCACATAGAGAATCTTTAGTTTTTGCATTTTAATATTTTCCCTATCATGTCGTATGGATTGCAACAGACAGTTACACAGAAAAGGTGAATGGCCCACCTTAGGAGCTGTGCACAGTGAAAACATCTTCTTTGTTGCTCAGGCTGGATTTAAACAGGGAGAAAAGTATTATCTGTTTCTATTTCTCTTTCACTCACTTTCATTATCAGAACCCCGGAGTAGGATTAAGTTACAGTTATTCCACAGCTATAATTTGACTTCCTCTATAAATCCAGCCTCATAAGTTCTAGCTATTTTAATTTTTCTTTTTTACAGTCTCTTGCACACAACACTAATAAAAAGTCTGGGCATTAAACAGGTTGCATTATATCATATCCATCTCTTTTTTGACACATATACATATACAACATTTTGATGAGATATTATTTGTTTACATTAGAAAAATACTGGACACCGATGATTGGACCCTTGCAGATGTGCTTTTCATGAAAAACTTTACATCAATCCCATAAAACCAGAAACATGCTTTTATACTACAACACCTTTGGAGAACAAGACTGACAAAAGTACAGGATCAATGTGCGCAAACTGAAAGATGTGAAAGGCTGTGATGAAAAGATCACTAATAGAAGAGGGAAGAGCATTCATACAGAGCATCATTACATCTTTTATGAAGTCCATCAGGACATCCAACCCTGTTTTTATGTCTCGCCTAAGCAAAAACAACAAGGTGCATGGCTAAATTAGATTCTGACTTATGTAAGTCATCACTAAGTAAAGAAAAGTTTCCCAGAATGAAAGGCAGTCTCTTCAAATCTAGTGTCTAAGGACAGCACAAGTACAGCGTGAATCACACTGGGCACTCAACGCCTTTTGTTGCCACTTATGTTTTTGTAACACTTCTGATAAATGACGGCTTACATTGAAAGCATCACATAAGTCTGTTAGAACTAATTAGGGGTCCTTTTAGGATAGAATAAAGCCTTTAATTTGCAATAGTCCTTATTTCAGCAGTATTGCATAAAAATGTTCCGCCAAGTACAAAAATAAACTGTTTGTAACAAAATCATGTTTTCATGACATTTATATTATATAGCCCATTAGATGTTGCTATGTAAAAACCTCATCAAGATTTTTATTATTACAACACAAATGTTTAGCTATGGCCCAGTATAGGGAAACAATAAAATCAAACACTTTATCTTAAAAGAAGGCCACAAAATTGAAAAGACAAAACAAGACAGTAAAAGAAACAAGATTTTTATAAAAAGCAAATTTTCCATCAAATGTAAGACCTTAAAGGTTCTGTGTTCAGCTTGGTTTTAGACCATATAGTTTGTTTTATACTTTTGGAGTCACTTGAAACCATCAGTGCACTTTCAAATGTACAAGTGTATAGTTGTTGCCAATTTACAAAGCAGAAACCAAAGGTTAATGATGGCTTACCTTTTCTAAAGGATAACTGGGGTCAAAAGCCCAGTCACTTTTTCAATTATATGTCATCCAACAAGAATTTAGAATATTACATTTATTTATTTGAAACAGATTTCTTTTTAGCTGCTACTTCCTAATCAGCAGATTTCCATACATTTAAAGCATTTCATGAAGAGGGAAAGCCTTGCTGAAGCTGGGCATACACTGGATGATTTGTTGCCCTTTTTGGGCTGATTCTCTAGTCGTGCAAGAATTTTGGGATCAGGCCGACTTTCAGCCTGATAGTGCGTTGTGTAGTGTACAGGGGCGAAGCCAGAAAACTTTTATAAGGGTGGCCAGGCAATAACCAATGTACACTGAGGGGTGGCCAAAAGCGGATCGGCACCAGAACCTCTGGGTCAATCTACACTGTTCCAACAGGTAAATAAATGAGCACAACATCCATATTTTCTAAATAAAAACAAAATATCCTTTCTTACAGCCTTTGCTAAAAAAATAGACACATATATTTAAACATCTTCCTAGCTAAAAGGTATAGTTTATGCAATTTATTCAGGTTTGAGATCTGGGACGAACATCTTTTCCTATGTCATTAGTTTCCTTTTATCCGTAATCATTCTGCAAAAAAGTTATAGTTAGTACCAATATCTACATAAATTGATTATTTAATATGTTTTTATTAAAATAGTTATTTATCTATGATTTCACTGAATACTCCTATATGACTTGCAGAAACGAACCATTTTCTCTTTACCCCATATAACACAAAATCTAGTTCTGAAAAGAGCATGAATTCTGTGCTTACAGTATCATCTTTAATATTAGTATATTGATGTGTATAATTAACCAAAATGTTTTTGTTGTCAAGTAAATGTTAATATATGAAAAAATAATATGTTATTCCACTTGAGAGTATTACTGTTGCCACCATCCTTATTAGAGTTGAAAAAAAATTGGCTCCCCATCTAGCTCCGCCCCTGGTAGTGTACAGGGGGTAACAAGGGGCCATCAGCCTCACATGACCACCCACCCGATCAGGAATCGTGAGGGCTAGAGAAAATCAAACATAAAAATTAAGTCAGTCATCGTAAGGTCGTATCAGAGCGTCGGGTCGCACAGTGTAAGAACATGCATCATGTGCAGTGAACTTTTATACAGGATAACCTGCGGTTTCGTCGTACAGTTTGAGCTGTAGCTGAGTGCAACAATTGAATATCACGCAGTGTATGCCCAGCTAAACTAAACTCACTTGAGGTTTTCCCGCTGCATTAGCAGTTGCTCCCTACTTATGTGATACTGTATTTATAACTTGTGATATTTTAACCCAGAAGTTTAATCTAGATATACTAGGATTCAATGGTAGTAGTGGTAGTAGATTTAACCTTTTATATAATCTGCACTGTAAAAAAATCTAATCCTATTTCCTGCTACTTCAAAGTGAGACATACTGGATTCCAGTTTTGGTTGATTTAATCTACTTATACAGATTTAGAATAGCTTTACATTCCTTTCCGTATGCATAGCTCAGCTAGATGGAAGTCAGAGCCTCCATGGCTTTGTCTGCTGCAGGTAGGCCATGTTCTTCTCTAAGTTTGCCATTTACATTGAACTTAACTTAAAGAGAGACATACTGGAGTTGAGTCATGTCAGAATAATTCATTGCAGCTACATCCTCAGTATATCTAAACTTCCTGGATGCCATTTTAGTTCATTCGAATCAGTGAAAAACAAAGAAAATGAAATAAATCTTCAAGCTTAAAAACATTCTAAACTGTCATAAACTATGGTAGAATAAGCTTTTCATCTCATCTACTTTAACATTCAGTTGTTTTCTCCTTATTATACAGTTAATGCTGTGTTTCATTTGGACTAAATAGGATTTTTAATTCAACGTGGAGCTTGAAAAACACCAAGAAATAACAATGTGGAAATTTGGAGATTTCCTAACTATATTTAATAATTGAATATGTATAATGTGACTGCCAGGTCTATATAATACAGTAAAATGTGTGGGTATGGTCTATTTATTAACTGTTTCTTGTTATACCCGTGAAACACATGGCACCCTACAACCTCTTATTTGCAACACATTTATTGAGTGTTGCTAACACATAAAAATTGAGATTAATCAGCATACAAGTGATTTAATTCCTAGGTCAGAAATGAAATGTAGATAATAAAGATAATTTAATTTCTCATATAATTTTCATACTGGCATCTAAAATATATCCCAACTTTTAGTTTAAATTTGCACCAACAGCTCACTGATTAATATTACAAGTGTGCTTTGTAATAATTGGAGCGAAAGCACATTTTAGCAGGAGGAAAAGGAAAATAATTTTTGGCCCTGATACTTTGCATATTTTTACAGGTATTGAGTGCAAGTTTTTTTAATAGTTAAAATACTCATCATTTTATAATAATCCCAACGTGGGAATAACTTATCTAGCCAGTCAGACTGATTTACAACATGCATCAGTCAGGAAAGGAGCAGGTAGAAACCGATTTCGAGAGCCAAACCAGGGCAGGACTAACAGAACCAGGGGAAACAGGTAAAAACCAATCAGATAACTACAGATATTATGCAAAAATCGTGTTTTTTAGAAGGAAAAGTTCTTAGAGTTGTTTATATTTTTCCATCTGGGGCATTATAAAGGGAATCAATTAAGCATTGCTCTCTTGCAGCCTCAATCTTGATCGTTATGATTACAGAAAATCACTTTTATGTTATGGGTACTTCTGGTGCAAATGTAAACACCTGCCTCCAGCACTGTGATTGGTTGAGTCTGTATTTGACTGGACCAATCAGGTTTTCATTTCTGTAAATCACTTGTTTATGTCTGAGCCTTAGCAGACTGACTTACACCCTGGTCAGGCTTGGCAATCGCCACCTGATGTCAGAGGGAAAAACACAAATTTTAATGGGTGTTGCAGAATACTTGCTTTCTTCTTGCTATTTTAGTTTGAGAGAAAAAAACAAAAAAACTACAGTATAAACACTGTCATTTTGTGTTAGGACACTGAAACACAGAAATCACAAAGTGATCTTTCCACATCTTCATTTTACATCAACTGACAACACTCTTGCAAACAGATAAAGAAACCATCAATGCATTCTTCTGTATGTACAGATGTACATATACATATATATTTATAGTTTTACGTAACATGAGGATTGTTTGCAGATTTTAAGGCAGAAAAAACAAATGCTAATCAGCTTACATGAGTGCACTGAGGGAGATAATACTGAGTATGATGATAAAAAGAAACAGCCAGTAATGTTTTCCTGTGAGGTGACACTGTTGTGGTTGGTTGAGGGTGGAGAACACTGGGCAGGCGCCGGTCCCTGCTTGGCTTAGAGTTGGAGGCAGATGCTGGGTCAAGGCACTAGATGTGAAGGGCCCTTGTCCCTGAGGCTCTGTAAAGTGGCCCTGAGGGACTTGTGCTGCTGCTTGTCTCTATGGCCGAACCTGCTGCTCTGACTCCAACTTTTCTGAAATGCCCCCCCCAAAAAAAACAAGTTTTCAGAAAAAAAAAATCTGACTAATAAATAAAAAAATATATACTATTATTCATGAGAATACAGATGACTAAAATTTAGATGTCAGGACAGTAAAACTGGCTTCGGCATGGTGGCCTAAGAGAAAAAAATTCTTCAATAGGGAGTTAATGACACGATCTATTGCTACAGCCAGCCGGACTCAAAGCTTTTGTAAGAAGATGGGTGTAGAAAATGAAATCTAAAAGGAATATAAAAACAGCTCCAACAGGAGAAAAAAAGCCATTTACAAACATGAAAGGGAGGCGACTTCTTGTGGCTTGATAAAACAGCCTTATCATGCTGTTCTGAACGTGTGTTTCCATTACTACTTTACATCTAATGGGGCCTTTCAGTTTCTTAGTCCGTTTTTAGCAAATGCATTCACTTTTGCATCCATTGAGCTGCCACTTTGTCTCTGTAGGTGAATAAAAAAAAACTCCCCTCTTTTTTGTGTCTCTTTAACACTCATATACTCATATTATATCTGCTGACAAAGCTGCAGTATTCAGTTTGTGCCGAGGGGATTTACTTACTTTCCTTTCTGGTAAATATGCAGAACATTAGTTCACCCAAGAATTTTTCTAAACATCTTTGATCATTAAGCCAATTATCTCCCCAAAAAACTGGTTCCCTCTGCAGGTGTTTTGAAAATAAAAATGAAAAAACATACGGTGAAAATGATACCTTTTAATGGAGGTGCTGGGAGTTTCCTCCTCTGATGGCGTGACGAGTCCAGTGTTTCAGGCTGGAAAAGAGACAGTTTCGTAGGTTATACAGCACAGATCATCAGAGGATGATGCTAAGCATGTTCTTTGGCCTAATCTGGGATTATTGGATACACAAAAAGGACTCACTTTCAAAAATATATCTGTTTTCACTTCATAAACCAAATACTTAAAGATACGTCACATTAACGACCAGGAGGGCAATATGTCAATCAATAATACCTTCATAGTATTAATTGCAAAAAAAAAAAAAAAGACTAGAATAATTAAGCCTGCCAAGTTATTTTAACTGAACATTAAATAAAACAAACTACAGGAGAGAAAATCAATACTCTGAATTGGAGGGCAAGAAAGTCCTAATTAATTCAGCTATCAAGTGCCTGAAAAAGAAGTCTATGCAGATCCTTATTAAAGGAGGCTGTCAAACTACCGTATACAAAAAGGAATACATAATAAATGAGTGTCAGAAAAAAAATGTATGATACTTCGTACTATAAAACCTGGAAATAATTCTTTTTGAGGGATTTATAATATGATTAAATATAAATTTATTGACTTTACTGAATTCAATTTAATTCAGTTTATTCTTATAGCGCCAATTCACAACACAAGTCATCTCAAAGCACTTTACAGTTCACCAGATCTTACAGTCAAATAGATTCAAAGTTTTCTATCTAAGGAAAACCAGTTCATTGCATTGACTCATTGACTCAAATGCAATCCTTTACACTAAGCATGCTTGTAGTGACAGTGGAGAGGAAAATTCCCTTTTAACAGGAAGAAACCTCCAGCAGAACCAGGCTCAGTGTGAGCGGCCATCTGCTGAGGCCGACTGGGGTACAAGGAGACAGAAACAGAAATACAAAAAGCAGCTGTAAAAGATGGCCCCATCCAGGAAACACACAGCCAGGCAGACGAGCTCCGAGCCAGCTCCCATCTCAGAGGAAGAATAGAGCACATCCAGCCAGTCACGGTAAGAGAAACAGGACTACACTGGAAAGCAGGCCGATCTCCAGCATCTACTGTAAATAAATTAGTAGTGGGCACAGACTTTTATTTTAAATCTAGATTAATCTCACTGTAATCTTGCAATTAATCTAGATTATTCACTCATTAATGCCAAAGATGTTCATGATATGCGTTTACTACCTCTAGAATTTAAAAGAAAAGCTTTACTTTCTTTGTGTTTGCAAAATCACACGTAATTTCGTCTTCTTACTTAAGATTTTTAGTCATAAATACTTTTTTTTCTCATTTCTTACTGTGTTTTTGCTGCAAAAAATAGTGTCCCACTTCCAGTTATTGATGTCCCATTTTAACAATATAGTGTCTCCAAAAATCTGACACATGCATCGCCTCGATCAACTTCTCATCTTCCGCTGTGTGCTGGTCATTTATTCTCCTCATGATAGTTCACTTCGCAGGTAGTTTGTTAGATGGGTCACCTTTGAACGACCTTGAGTCCTTCAACTACCCTTATGGGCTGGCAGCTTGTGGCTATCCACTGAGCAAGGAGATTGGTTAGCTTGGCTGATAGAGCTGTGCTTATAGCTGCATCCATGTCAACACGTCACGTTCGATGTGGTAATTTCACTGTACGCCTACACAGGTTGTAAGCCCCCAAATATACATCCGCCCTAAAATATCAAGGTTAAAGTCATTGTTAGTTTAGACCCAGCTTCCAACACAACTGTGAGAATAGCTTAACGGTGATATATTTTTTTTAATCGCTGATAGCCTGTTGCTTAGGGTCTGGCATTAACGCAGTGTGTTAACACCAATAATGGCCCACCACTAAAATAAATTACAATGTTAAAAGAGTTCCAGCAGATATTCATTTATGGTACTTTTGAATACTTCAATAACTCAATGAAGATATGGTACCTTCTACATATGTTACCTCCCCATTGAAAAGAATATTAAAATGTAAAATACATAGATATTAGTTTGACTGGTCCTAAGCACAGACAAATTAGAAATTCATCTTTTTGGTGATTAAATGCTGCTGGTGTCACCAGGTTGCAGCAACAATAGCACCCTCTAAGTAAAATTTCTTAAGGGCTGGTCATACTCCCGCAACAGTGTGTCGCAGTGAGGTTGTCACAGTTATGATATTTTTGATTTATACTCAATATTGAAGTGTGGTCTGCGCTATGTTATTTCACGCCACAACGCAAAAGGGGAAAATCACGAACTAGCTGTGGGTCTAGATACAGCCGAGGTGGTGAGGAAGTGGGGGCAAGTCTGTCCGATTATGGAGGGACATGAGGGCAAAAAAGAGCGGGGATCCAAGTGGAAAAAGGATCCCAGCGTTCTCGCGCACCTCGCTCTACTAGCTGGTCCAACTTCACGAGTCGTTTTCTGCAATGGCGGTCATACAAATAAAACAAGCCGGTAAGGTACCAAACAGGAGACGCATAGTGTAGAGCGGATATAGATTTTACCAATCAGAGGCCTCCTGTCTGCGGCACTGTCTGCGGTCACCTACAATTTGGAAAAGGTGCAGCAGAGTGTCTGCGAAAGGGGCGGGGACGTCTCTGCGTTCACTGCGACACCTACGCAGACGACCTAGTTTCGAAGTATAAATCAGCCTTTACTATTGCCTCTTTCCCATTGAGCGTAACAAATGTTTACATTCGATAAACATGTTGCGGTATCCATTGTTTACTTTCCTGATTCTGTCACTATGGTGAAATCGTAAACGCTAAAACTGCATCATGGTGTCACCAGACGCCTCAGGTGGGGGGACAGAGGCCACATAGCTTGCCAGCTAGGGGTTAGACACGACCTTTTTGGCCAATGGGAAGGGATAACCCGGTATTTTCTGTGGGAAAGGGGCTAAATTGAATTAGGTACAACAGAAATGTGCAAATCTATTTAAAAGGACATTACATTACATTTTTTTTGTTCGTTTGCAAAATGTAATTTGAAATTTTATGTTTCATCCTTGCTGTCTGGCATTTTAATTTGTGTCATTGCAGAACTTTTTTCAATGGAAAGACTCTCTGGCAACTTCATAGGATCTACTGTATTATTTCAAGGGCTACTAACACACAGGTCTCACCAAAAAACACATACGGGAGGTCGAACCTGTCTCCTTTTTGAATGATTTGAAGGATGCACATTCCCATGATGTTTAAACTTGGTTTTGAAAACTACAAAAGTTCACAATTTTGTAATTCTAACAACTCAGAACAGTATATGTTTAGTCTGATTTAACATTAGGCCTTTTCTTATGTGGTATATAATGATCAAGATTTAATTCCCTCTGCCGTCGTTATTTAACATTTCTTATCTGTCAGTCAGTGTTTCAGGCTATTAAGTGCTTGTGCAAGTCTGCATGTTACAAAGTAGATGTGAGTTCAGGATTGGAGGTGAAAGTCTAAAGTTAAAGTGTGACAGTGATGAAAAAAGGGGAAGAGAAGACACTAAGCCTGCAGCACCCTATAGGTATGAAAATGGGAACAAAAAAAAAAAAAAGACATAAAGCAAAGGCCTGGCATATTCATTCAAAGGTTCCAAGAACCTCAGATCAGATTTTAAATAAAGTAAATTATATAATTTATTATGTTCCCAGTTAGAGAACACCCATCTATTTTCTCCCGCTTAGTCCTTTTCAGCGTTGTGGTGGGGCCAGTGTCTATCTCCAGCAATCTATGGGCGAGAACACATTCACACCTAAGGACCATTTAGATAAGCCAAGTGACCTAACAGTCATGTTTTTGGACTGTAGGAGGAAGGCGGAGTAACCAGAGAGAACCCACTCATTGACGGAGAGAACATGCAAACTCAAAGCATAAAGACCCTGGGCCGGGAATTTAACCCGGAACCTTCTTGCTGCAAGTCAACAGTGCTTCCCACTGCAAACCAGTTAAAGGACACATTCATGCAAATCAATAGTTAAACCTCCTGGTTTTGATGGAAGTGATACTTTAGGCACATTAGTTAGCAATACATGCAGCTAAAGGTTTAAAACCACTGTTGGGGTGAACATGATGAAAATAAGAGAATCTGGAAGTACCTTGGAGTTTGGCTTGACCTTTGAGAAACGATTGCAGACAGTCACATTTAAGCCAGCTGTCTTCAGAGCTGAAATCCTGGCTTCGATGTTTGATATCTTCAAAACAGACACAAAAGTAACACAGATAAAGCCTTTACTGAGTAGTTCATTAAAAACAACATCCATAGAGGTTTGTTATCTTTTTTTAATAGTTACATAATTCTACCCAGTACCTTTAGTTCAGACTGCTGGACCTGAGCTGCTGCAGTGGCCACCTGGTCCTCCAGGAAAGCCAGCTCGGTGTCTGTAGTCCCCCTGCTAATACTCCTGGCACATTGCTCTAACTCCCCCAGTGCCCCCTCCAGGCCATACACAGCTCCAGCAGCCAGGTACACCTGTATAGGGAGTGATAACACTGTTATTCCCCATCTAAAGCCAGGTGGACACAGGTAGGTAGTGCTGTTTCTGTAGCCTACATTCTCCTCCATCTGGGTAAGCCTCTGGTCCAGCCTGCGTGTGTCAGAGCTGCTGGATATGGGAGAGGCACTCATGGACTCAGACGGGGTGTAGCTCTCACCACCAGCCTCTCCAATCAGGTCCTCTGTTGCATTCAAAACCTTCAGCACTTCTGTGGTGATGCTGCACAGCGAAGCCGCTGAATACTTTTGCTTTAGGTGGAAAACAGACGCATATTTAACAATTCATTGGCACAAATAACACAAATAATAAAAAAGTAATTTAAATGTTTTAAAAATGTATTCAAGTAAATAATATGGAAATATTCATGTACAAAAACAAAACAGAATTTAAATAAAAAAAGGACAAAAACAATTTTCCAAAAATATTTCCAGCATCAAATCAAAAGAACGTAAAATAGCATTGAAGCAAAAAATATGAGAATAAATGTGAAGATATACATGATCACACAAAAAAAGCAGTTTTGAAACAGTACATTTTTACTTAGTTATGGGAAAAGTTTTTTTAGTGGAGCAAAGATAAGCTCTTGTTTTTAGGAAATCGTAACCTCAAAGCTCTCATGATAGATCGAATGTTGAAACATATATTAATTGTATAAATCATCAGGCAGAAGTTGTCATCAGAGAGTGTAGAAAGAGGAAATAATAACTTGGAATAATTGGGAGAAAGGTGAAAGGAAACTGAGACAAAGCCAGAGAAATGGCTGATTTCTTTTCTCGTGTTTTTAGTATTCAAACAATGCCAAACTGTCTTTAATAAAGCAGTGTTTTTTTTGTTGTTTTTTTTAAAGGCTCTGTGTGGATCAGGACTTTTTGTCCTTAATTTTCATAAACAATAGATTTGTTAAGAAAAACTGCTGCCAATAACTTAACCATAAAACAAAATAAAATTTCCTGTTACATGTGATATGAAATTTATGGCGTTAGCATTTACAGTGGTTAAGTGCTGCTTTGGAATAACAGCTGTCAGGGTTAATGGATTTCTTGGCACTTTTGAACTTTATTGATCTCACATTGGAGAAATACACTCTCTGCATTTAACCCATCGACCGTGGGGAGCAGTGGGCTGCCATTGTGCAGCACCCAGGGAGCAGTGTGGGTTTAAGGGTCTTGCTCAGGGACCCAGGGTGTCAGTTGCATGCAAAGGGTGTCAATTGCATGCAGCTATTGACACTTAGACCTACCTTCCTCTATCGACCCAGAAATGTAGTTGTTCAGTTCATTTGCTTTAGCTATGCGCGTCCCTAGTGTTGCATTGTGTTGGGCCTATCCGTTGACCACAAAGGACAGGTAAAATATCTCTCCCACCACATTAATGCCTCCATTACCTATAAGTGTTGGGTGCTGGAGTCTGCTTCTCCCTCTAGGTGTAGCCATTAGGCTGTGGTCGGCTTGGAGGGCAGTTTCTGCGCACCTGCCTGTAATCAGCCTCATCTTCTCCAGTATATAAGAGAAGTAGCCTCATCTTCTCCAGTATAAGAGGAGTGGTCTCTACAGATTCTTTAAACCTGAACTTGTCCTCTATGTGTTTTTTACAGGTTACCTCTTGTGCGTTTTTGAAAAGCTTCCTCTGAGGTACTCACTTACTGAACCGAACCAAAACAAAACTTCAGCTGAAGAAACTCCTGGAAAACCCTCCCTATCCGGCAAGGTACTGCTTCTCTCTCTCTGCCAACAACCTAGAAAGACCAGCCTGCCCTCCAACGACTAGTCCACCTGCGTTCACTGAGAAACCCCCCAGCTCCCAACTCCAGTCCTCCCTGGCGGAAACACCCCACTTATTCAGTAAGCTCCTGTCTGAATCAGCTTGAGTCTAAACCACCCGCTAACCTCCCCTTCTCTGCCTTCATGGCAAGGACGATCCAGCTCCAGTTGCTCCTGCATAATACTATACATTTCTTCTCTGTTTATTGCTGTCAGTTTCAAAGGGAAAATAAAACCTTTTGATCTGAAATCCATACTTCTCCCCGTCTGTTATCTGCATCTGGGTCAAATGCGTTGCTTCAAACATGACAATAAGTTGGTGATGATGGATAGATGGATAACTATTGTAGAAGCAATCATACTCTGCTAGCTTTTATAATATGTGATTATTATATATGCATCGCTCAAAAAATAAAGGGAGCACTCCTATATGTGAATGAAAGAAATATTCTCATTCAATACTTTGTTCTGTACAAAGTTAAATGTTTTGAAAACAAAATCACATGAAAATCAAAAATGGAATCAAATTTATCAAACTATGGATGCCTGGATTTGGAGTCACTACACTACAGGCTGATCATACTTTGATGTACAGTAATGTCCTTGTAACAGGTCAAAATGAGGCTCAGTATTGTGTGTTGCCTCCGTGTGCCTGTATGACCTTCCTACACACCTGGGTTTGCTCCTGATGAAGTGGCAGATGGTCTCCTGAGAGATCTCCTCCCAGACCAGGACTAAAGCATCTGCCAACTTCTTGACTGTCTGTGGTGCAATATGATGTTTTATGGATTGAGACATGATGTCCCAGATGTGTTCAATCTAGGGAATGGGCTCGGCCACTCAGCTCCAATCCACACCATTACCGTACCAATGCCAAACCGGTCATACTGAAGGATGTTACAGGCAGCAGATTGCTCTCCACTGCGTCTCCAGACTCTGTCACGTCTGTCACATTTGCTCAGTGTGAACCTTCTTTCATTTGTGAAGAGCACAGGGCGCCAGTGGAAAATTTACAATCCTGGTGTTCTCCTGCACATGCCAAGTATCCTGCACAGTTTTGGGCTGTGGACAAAACCCTCACCTGTGGAGTTTGGGCCCTCATACCATCCTCATGGATTCACTTTCTGTTTGTGCAGACAAGAACATTTGTGGCCTGCTGGAGGTCATTTAGCAGGGACCTGGCAGTGCTCTTCCTGTTCCTCCTTCTACAAAGGTGGATGTATCGGTCCTGCTGCTGGGTTGTTGCCGTGCTATGGCATCATCCATGTCTCCTGGTGTTCTGGCCTGTCTCCTGGTAGAGACTCTAGCCTCTGAAACACTACGCTGACAGACACAGCAAACCTTCTTTCCACACCTAGAAGACCTGCACTACCATCTTACGCAACCACAAGTGTGAAAGTACCACCAACATTTAAAATTACATAAAACATCACCCAGAAAGCATTGGTACTGAGAAGTGGTCTGAGGTCTCCTGCAGAACCACTCTTGCTAATTGCCAAAAATTTCCACCTGTTGTCTGTTCCATATATACAGCAGGTGAAATCGATTGTCAATTAGTGTTGCTTCTTAAATGGACAGTTTGATTTCAAAGAAAGGTGATTTAATTGAAGTTATATTGTGGTTTTTATGTGTTCCCTTTAGTTTCTCTGTCCAGGCTCATATGTTTAGAAGATACACCCAATTGTCCAAAAACTAGTCATAAATTTAGCTACATATGCATACACCTAACAACTTGTTTTAAACTGTTGTTTAATATTTAGGGAACTGTTGAACGTCGTGTTTTCTTGTATTTTGTATTATCAAGAGTGATTACAATTGTTAGCCTGTCATAGTTTTATCACCGGGTAGCAAGAAGTCCAGGATATTTTTTTGTCTGCATATATTCTAATAATCTAATAAGTGGTATAAATATAACAAAAACTTACAAATATTTGTGACACTGAGGATTTTGTAAAACATATTTTTCCTTATTTTTTTTTCTCTCCACTGAATAGGTTTACCTGTGGCGCCAATCCATGTAAAGGGGAAGTGAGAGGGTCATAAATGATCAGCAAAGATGTTAATTAAAGAAGCTTGCATTGAATGGAAAGAAAGACATGTGATCAATAATGATTAAATCACCAGGTGACACTTTGGTTAATGGCATCTAAGGCATATCGATCCTGTTTTAAGGAAGTGCGATTCTCCAAAAGGTGCTTTGAGGTAATGTTACAAGAGACAGGTACACAGATGAAAACCTAATAAAAGAGGTGGTATCTTTTCTTCCATCAGTATTCAGTGATCTTAGATATAAAGAACAGCAGAAAAGGACAATCTGAGATAGGTATCGATCTGAACCAGTCAATAGTCGTATGAAAATGTCCTCATCTACTGAGAAGAGCCAGGATCAAACAGCCGACATATGCACAGTTGTTTCTATTTGTACTTTTATTCTGTGACTCATCTACTGGTCGTGTTCATGAATTTCTAAAAGGAACACAGACCTGCAGCTCTGCACGTAGCTTCTTCAACCGATTCCTTCTAACCATCTGAGGAACATATTTTCAAACTTAGTCACCACTGCAAAGTTAAACAAAATACCTGCAGCTACAATAATCCAACAACCGTTAAATGTCCAGATACAACAAATTTTTCGAGTAGTTTATTTCTCTACTTTTTTCCCTAATTCTTATGCCTCCTTATGCTACTGGTATCAATGTGCCCCACTTGTTTGATTCACTTGTATTTATATTTTTACAAAAATATAAACCTCTTGTTTGTTCGAGAACATGCTGAGGATGACGCAAACTAGAAATTTAGTGGATAATTACATCAGCTGTGCAGCCACACAATATACTGTAGAAGAGTCACTACTTATAGTTTAATCTAATAAAATCCAAGCTGGATTTTTAAATGGTGCACATTTGAAAAAAATACAAATGAAAAATATAGACTAAATAGACCAAATTCTGGAAAAAATCTGTGACGCTACAATGTTTTCTGCCCCAGTGACTTCCTAATGGGGGACAAGAAAACCGACATAAATAGATCTCACTGGTAAATGTGCCATTCACAACATAAGAAGTAACTGTGACTCATAAGAGCATTGATAATGGATCTGCCAAACGACAAACGCTGATCCTCATTTTTCTGATTTATCTGTGTGTGAGGATGTTTGTACCTGACTTTGTGCTGGTTTAGTCAGATTTGCTGGATTACAGCTATTAATCCAAGCGGCTGTAGCTAGCATTTTTAATCAGTGTTCTTGATCAAAAGGTATTTTATTCTATTTGGGAAGTTTCTTCTTGTGTTTCATTCCAGATGTGTAACAGGAGATGTTCCCGTTTGCAGCAGTTCAGTTTGTTGCTGTCAGACAGCTGTGCTGTTCTCTTCATCTCTGAAGGGAAAACTCAAAGAAAAGCACCTTATAAACTGACTCATTCCTTGTTCCTCATTTCCATTCGGACACTTCCCAACCTTGAAGGTCCATGTATTTTATTGTGTTTTTATGTGCCACACATACAGAGTGATGCCTTGTTAGTGGAAGAAAAATGATTCATCAGTTTCAAAATGCTTTTACAAATACAAATCTGAATGGCATGTTTTGCATTTCTGCATGCCTTAATCTGACAGCCTTGAATAAAATCCTGAGAATGACCGTCTGTGAGTATTTCTCTGAATGGGAAGCATCAGACTGGGAGCATAATGAACATCTTTACAGGTCCTTCTCAAAATATAAGCATATTGTGATAAATTATTTTTCATAATGTAATGATCAAACTTGAGCATTCATATATTTTAGATTTATTGCACACTAAATGAAATATTGCAGGTATTTTATTATCTTAATACTGATGATTTTGGCATACAGCTCATGAAAACCCCAAATTCCTATCTCACAAATTTAGCATATTTCATCTGACCAATAAAAGAAAAGTCAACCTTCAAATAATTATGTACAGTTATGCATTCAATACTTGGTCAGGAATCCTTTTGCAGAAATTACTGCTTCAATGCGGCGTGGCATGTAGCCAATCAGCCTGTGGCACTGCTGAGGTGTTATGGAGGCCCAGGATGCTTCGATAGCAGCCTTTAGCTCATCCAGAGTGTTGGGTCTTGCTTCTCTCAACATTCTCTTCACAATATCACACAGATTCTCTATGGGGTTCAGGTAAGGAGAGTTGGCAGGCAAATTGAGCACAGTGATACCATGGTCAGTAAACCATTTACTAGAGTTGGGCCGATGCCATTTTTTGGCCCCGATACCGATACCCAATACCTGGCTGTGCAGTATCGGCCGATACCGATACCATAATCATGTAAAATAATTGCCATCATGGCTTTGTCAAGCTGCTGCCTACCTTCGTGAAGCAGGAAAAAAATCTAATACAAAGTGAATCCAGTAGAACTTTTTATTGCCTACCAGGAGTGGGTGACAATAGTTGAATAAACTTATGGCTCTCAAAATGGTATGGGTGCCCTATTTGTTGGTACTCGCCGATACCGATACCACCATTTTAGGGCAGTATCGGGGCCCCGTCCGATACTGGTATCGGTATCGGTGCAACACTAACATTTACCCGTGGTTTTGAAAAATTAAATCTTCATCTCCATACAGCTTTTCAACAGATGGAAGCATGAAGTGCTCCAACATCTACTGATAGCTAGCTGCATTGACCCTGCCCTTGATAAAACACAGTGGACCAATACCAGCAGCTGACATGGCACCCCAGACCGTCACTGACTGTGGGTACTTGACACTAGACTTCTGGCATTTCCTTCTCCCCAGTCTTCCTCTAGACTCTGGTACCTTGATTTCATCCAAAAAAAGCACATGGGACCACTGAGCAGCAGTCCAGTGCTGCTTCTCTGTAGCCCAGATCAGGCGCCTCTACTGCTGTTCCTGGTTCGAAAGTGGCTTAACCTGGGTCATGCGGCACCTGTAGCCGCAGGTGCCGCATAACAGCCTATTCATTCAGAAATATCTTTCTGTGTCATACCCTCTTGCTTTAGGGTGTCAATGATGGCCTTCTGGACAGCAGTCAGGTCGGCAGTCTTACCCATGATTGGGGTTTTGATTGAAATCTTTTGCAGGTGTATAGAGTTAATTTGTGGATTCAGATGATTAGGTGCATAGCTAGTTTAGAGACCTTTTTCATGATATGCTAATTTTGTGAGATAGGAATTTTGGGTTTTCATGAGCTGTATGTCAAAATCATCCGTATTAAGACAATAAAAGACCTGAAATATTTCAGCTAGTGTGCAATCAAGCTAAAATATATGAATGTTCATGTTTTATCATTACATTATGGAAAATAATTAACTTTATCACAATATGCAAATATTTTGAGAAGGACCTGTATTTGTCATTGTACAAATTTGCATGGAGCTAGGAGGGCAAATCTGAATGTAAACCTGTTTGAGTCTTAAAAACGGGTTTATCTTAAGGTTCCAGCAGGGCAAAAATCTTAAATATAAAACCCACTATGATGGAGGAGCAGGGTTTTCGGTAGTTATGTATAAACATATGAAAAGGGTTAGTCGGTATGCATACTTCTGCAACGCAGTGTGCATAAAATAAAAGGTTGAATACTTTGGTTGGGGAGTAATTCACACATAACAAGAATGAATGGACCCATGACTGTGATTCATTTTGACCTTTCGAGGCTTTCATTAATAAAAAGGTCTCCCACAGAAAAGGGCTGCTGACTCAAACCCACAATTGTTTTTCACCATGCTCGTTTACACTGCGAATGAAACATTTTGTCCCGGTAGACCGGATATTTGAGTCTTTAGCCGTATCTTCTTGCAAAAACCAGAGGAGGTTTTTCCCTCTCCTGCTTCTCAGTGACCTCACCTGCTGTATGACAGAAGAGAGCAACTGAAGCTTCTGCTGTTGTTCAAAGTCATTCTGTCCCACCTGCTTCAAACACAGACACACATAGAGAAACACAGAGCGCAAATAAAACCAGCCAAGCAAAACATATCAAAGCAGCAAGCTCACAGCGTGACGTAAACAGTGTGGTTTCCACTAAAAGGCTGCATTAACGGAAGACGTTTAGGACAAAACAGACAGAGCATGCCAGAGACAGAGAATGGCTTAAAAATTGAGGAAAATTAAACCCAAAGTGTGCATCATTTCTACTCTCACCTGGTTGTTTGACAGCCCCCCCTCCTGGGAAGAAGGTGTAACAGCAGGTGAACTTGCGCTGGATCCACTCCTCTTTGCACCACCTTTCTGTGCTGCTTCCTTCTCTCCATCTTTTTTACGCTGTTTCTTACTCACTCTGTTAACCTCTCCTCTTTTCTGCTCTTTCTCAACTACTTTCTCTACAAAACTCTCTGCTCTTTTCTCCAACACTCTCTCCTGAACTCTCCTTTCCTCTCTTACTGAGGCACTCTTCGTTAACCTGGTAGCCCTTTGCCCATTTACTTGTTCCATCACTTCACTTTCTTTCTCTCTCTTGACACTCGTACGCAGTCTTTGCTTCTCTGTTTGCTTTGGTCTTGGCTTATCTCTGTGATTCTCATTGTCTTTTTCCATCAGCTTGTCCTCTTCATCAGATGAGGAGCTGTCTTTGCTGTTCCCTCGGCTGACCAGCTCACTGATCCGGGACCGAATCTCTTCTTCCAGGTGATCTCCAGAACCTGATCCAGGCCTGGAGCCCCTATATACTATTTCTGACTCCGGGGCCACTGAGCTGGACTGAGCAGCGTTTGGGGATGGAGAATTTGGAGCTACAACATCCAAGACCCCTGCTTCCACAGTCATTGCATCTAGTTTGAGGGGATCTGGAGCAATTAGTGGTGCTGAGTTACTGTCAGGCCCTGGCTGCTCTTCACTTAAGCCTCTTTTCAGCAGGGCGTTGAGTAGAAAACCACTGTTCTCCTAAACAAAGCAGACAGGCAAAGCAAGATGTAACTAAGTTATCCACGATTTAAAATGATTTGGTCTACTAAAAAGAATTATAGAAACTTTTTTGGCTTCACATATTTGTAAACTAAACTATTTCTTTTTGACACAGCATTGATATGAGACAAGATAAAAAATATAAGATATTTTACCTGTGCTAAAGGGTAAATGGACTGTGCATGGTCCTGGCCTCCAGGCTTGTTCTGCTCCGTTGATGACTCCTTTTTGCTTTTCCTTCGTCTCCGTGATCTTCGGACACACTGCCTGTCTTCTGCTTCGCTGCTGTCCCCCATTATCTGCAAAAAAAAAAATAAAGTTGCCATTTTAATTTCTCTTCGGAATCACATCAGGAC
Source organism: Cyprinodon variegatus (assembly GCF_000732505.1). Lineage (NCBI taxonomy): Eukaryota > Metazoa > Chordata > Actinopteri > Cyprinodontiformes > Cyprinodontidae > Cyprinodon > Cyprinodon variegatus. Next base: position 576,029 of record NW_015150825.1, read on the forward strand.
ACATTTGAATAAAGTATTCTTTTAAATAACTACAGGAGATGTCAAAAATGGTTAGCATCCCAGTGGAACATTGTTTTATTTGATCAAAATGAGACTTTAATTAACTATTTCAACCATTTTTAAACGTTACACACTTTTCTATTGTTGCAGGTTTTTGAGAAGCCTGCAGCTTCATATATCCAGACAATTTTAATTATTATAGGCTTTAGTCCTTCCTAATAAGGTAAACATTTCTCAGATTGCTGAAAGGGGGAATTGTGGTATCCTGCAGTGCGTGTGACTGTACTAATGTTTTTTTTTTATACCTTTAATTTGTCACAAAAAAAAGAAATAAAACAAGTTTAAGTCATAAAAAGACAAATTTTTATGTCAGTAACTAGTAACTAGCCCTTTTTAAAATCAGTTTTTTAGCTTGCATAGAGGCAGAGCTCCATGCTGTCAGGTGCTCTGGCTGCTGACTCAGCTGGAGTTAGATTTCTCCTCTAAACACAGTCATGATGTCTGCCAGTCAGTCCTTCATTTTACATAAATTGATTTGTCACAAAAAGCAGTTTTAGGAAGTTTTAAGCAAGAAAGTGCTTGCTTAAACTAACTGCACTTTCTATGTGCCGTTAGTTCATTGAGTTCATGAGCCTTTTTTCAATTGTGCCTTCAGAGCTGCAAAGCTCAGCAGACTGGCTGCCAGGACAGTACGCTAATTGGACAGCAGCACTAATAATCCACAGTTATAGCTGCCTTAACTTCCATCCATCCATTTTCTTTACACGCTTAATCCCAAGTGGGGTCGCAAGGGATGCTGGTGCCTATCTCCCAGCTGTTTATGGGCAAGAGGTAGGGTACACTCTGGACAGGTCGCCAGTCCATCGCAGGGCAACAAAGAGGAAAACCACACATAAGGACACTTTAGAGAAGCCAATTAAGAAGATGCAAACTCCATGCAGAAAGACCCCAGGCCAGAAATTGAACCCAGAACCTTCTTGCTGCAAGGCAGCAGTGCTACCCACTGCGCTACTGAGCAGCCCGGAACCAAACCAATAAAACTAGAAAACAGAAAAACATGGTTCAAAGTGAAACTGAAAACTGAAAATAAAAATTAAACAGAACCAAGACCATGACAGCGTATACTGTCAACTTATAAGTTCAGATATACTTTATGATGGATGCAAATAAATAAGCTTTTTAGATATTGTTTTGTGGATGACTAAAAAATGTTTAATGTATAAAGAAATTTTATTTTCCTTCTACCCCACAATGATGCACTCCTTTGTGTTTTTCTAATAATTAAATCCAATTTATCCACATAATAATTGTGCTTGTGTTAAAGAATGTAATATAGGTATAAATGTTTTGCAAAGTGCTGTGTCACTTTATATATTACAATGAAATTAAGGAACATAAGGCATACAGGGCTGATCCTTGTTAAAGAGTCGTCTCTCTGCTCGATATTAAGGTATGCTTACTTTCACCCAAGTGTCAAAGTCAAGGTACTAACAAGGCAGAAAGGATGGAGCACCAGGCTTGTGTCAGTCTTTGTCATTTGTTACTTCATTAAATTGAGTTATTGAAAAGCTGACTAGCCAGGGGCAGATCACCTCTACGACTGTTTCAAGATCATAGATACATGGAAAAATTATGCAGGATTCTTCTGGACCAAGATGCAAAAATGCACTCAGGTTAAAAAAAAGCGAAAAATGAAAGCAATTCATGTTAGCATGATCACATTAAAACTTTGAATGTACATGCATTTTTCACTTTATGAATTGATCTATTTTCGGTTTAATTAACCATGGAGTTTGCATTGACGGTATTTTTCTAGTACAATAGTTTGATCAAAGCTGTAGCAGAGAGCACAGAATACTAAAATATTTTACACTGCTTTAGTTAGAAAGAGAAATAAAGTTATTGATTCAAGCTCATTTTAATAGAAATTGTTTATTAATGTGATTCTAGTGCAGAGATGGAATATATATGGGCTTAAAGCTTTTTTTTGTGTTGCAGTTTTTTTTATATGATATTTACCTGTTTTTTATTTTTTAAAAAGTAAATGTATTAATTAGTTCAAGCCATTATGAAGCAACAATTCTAGTGCTAAAAAAATTTAAATGTCAAATACTTATTGACCCTTCCCTGCTTATGGATAGAGTGCAGTTTATTCATAGAGGAGTTTAAGCAGTAACATGACTCTGAGGCTGGTCATCCACTACTATTCATTAAATAAAACAGTAATGAAAATACTTTAAAGGGGGTAGAAAGAGAGTAATATTTCATCTTTACACACTGGGAGTGAGGAGTAAAACCATTTATGGGCTCTTACTGCCACCACCTGCTGGACTCAAAGTGTAGTGCAGTTTCCCCTTATAGTGATTTAACTAAATGCCCAGAAGCCTTTCAGTGTAATGACAACAGCAGCAGGCTGAGGGATTCTCTGGGGTTTGTTAGCCTGATGCCTTTTAGGGCTCAGGGCCTTTGAATGGAAAAGATTATCTGTACCGGGGGTCACCAACTGTTATAAGACAGAGGGCTACTTCATGGGTACTGAATCATAGAAAGGGCTACCAATACTGATCACTTATTGGTGGTCAGTATTGGACTGGATGAGTTAGGGTTCACCTAAACTTCATACACAATAAACAGATTTGTTTTTTCTTTTCATTTCTAATTTTCTTTTAGATACTGTAATTTTGAAATCTCTATAAATCCTCAAATGCTGTATGAGATTAATACAATGAAATGCTCTATAAATGATAAAAAAAAAAAGAGAACTAACAGAATAAACATTACAAACTTTGTCCAGTGATTAATTGTTCTGTTTCAGAAGATGCTGAAGGACCCTGATTGGTCACAGTGTTGGTGACCCCTACTATCTATTGTGATGGCATCAGCCTTTTATCATTCAATTTGGAAAAATAACAACTCTACCTTAGCTGAATCTTTTTAGCCATTAGCTCATTGTCATAGTTTGCTGAAAGGTTACAAGCGAACAGCAAACCATTCTTGTTTTTCAAATTTACCACCAGTTTTTTGAGTCTATAGAGTAACAATGAAACATCACCTTGGGATTAAAGTTAACGTCCAGTGCCTCTGTGTGGGGTAAGTATGGAGATAAGCTCTGCTGAAAGTGCTGTTGGTACAGCAGCTGTTGATGAGGGTGCAGGTGAGAATCGGGTGCTCCTTTCTTCCTCGACAAGTTGTGAGTTGGTTTGCGAGGACATGCAGACAGCACTGATGAAGCCTCTGAGTCTGAGTTGAGGGTCTCTGTGTTGGTGTACAAGCCAGAGGATGGCGAGGTAACGGGAGGGTGCTGGGTGTAAGTCCACTCAGGGTCGTGCTGCGAGTCCGTGTAGTAAGTCTCATCTGACAATTTGCGCTGAAACTGTTTGAGGGCCGCGCCCCAGCCGCCTTCATCCACCTCTTCTGAGTCAGATCCCATCTCGTCATAAGCAGAGACCACGCTGGACTCTTTCTCCAGCACGCTGAACACTAAGCTCTTCCTCTTGGTGAGCAGGCTCGGTCGGGAAAGCTGAGAACTGTGGAGAGCAATCCAGTTCCCATCTGGGCTCTGCAAAACCGACGATGTACCTGGAAGCACAGATTTCAAATATTTAAAGTGTTACATCATTTTCAAATGCTCATGGAATAAAGGTCTGAAAAGTGTGGCATGCTTTGTATTTAACACCCTGAGTGCTTTTTAGAACCTCTTTTTGCAGGAGGCAGATGCTTCCAGTGGAATTTAGAAAATCAGAAAAAAGTTTTACAGTCAAATGTTAAAGGAATTAGGTGATCTGGTTCTACACAACAAGCAAACATACAGTAAAGAATACATTCGGTAATTTAAAATTCCAAATTCATTTGAAATTAGTTCAGTACTTTGAATGAACCCCTCTAATACATCTATATGGTACAGTGTTAACTATTACATTGTAGCTCTAACTAGATGTAGCTTCGATGTTCTGGCAGACTACCTGATACTTAGCTCTACCACCACCTGATGATCAAACCACCATCATTTCTTATTGTGCATATGTTCAAGGCAATTTGGATCAGCTGATCCTGATATTTTATTTGTTTATTTTCTTAATTTGTCACTTATTCTGTTATTTTCTAAACTTTTCTAAGGTCCACATTGTGTGACCACTTCTGCTATAAACTTTTGTTGCTGCTGTAACACCACAATTCCCCTTTGTTGGACAATAATGGGATTTTCTATTCTATTCTTTTTGCTACGTCATTTTTATGCCATACAGGCCATTTTTTTCAGCCAACAACATTTAGTTTCATCTGACCAGCAGAGGTTGTTCCATATGTTCCCCCAATATGGCTTGTAATAAACATTAAATTGCTCTTTTTTTGTTGTTTTAAAAAAAAGAGTAGCTTTTACTTACCATGTAAAAGTTTTTTTTACTTTACCAGATTGGTTAAATGCATCAAGAATACATTATTTCTTAACATACTCCTATTTTTAATGTCTTCTCAAATTTGTCCCTGTTGTGTCTGTTGTGATCCCTGCTCATCATGCTGAATTAGAGCAGTTGGTTGCACTTGATTTTTCCTACAGGTATCCGTTGAGTTGAATATATATGCACATGACACTTTTCAGAACTTTGTATTGATCTAACACACATGACTCCAAAAAAACACATTAAAGTTTGCAGCTGATATGTAAAAACACAGAAAAAGTTCAATAGGTGTGAATACTTTTCAGAGAAACCGTATTAATAAGAATATTAATGTGTCTGAGACTTTGATCTTTTACTTGAGTTGTCTAAGCGATCCATGCTTTTCCAGTTAGGTAAGGATGCAGCCTTGCTCTCCCTCTTTAGAGAAGCGTACTCGTGCAAACTGCTGCCACCACCTGCAGCAGCAGCCTCCTCCTCCTCCTCTGGACCTTTTACAGGGGAGTCGTCACTGGTGAGGGAGAATGCTGAGCGGGACCGCTGCAAGATGAGGCATGGAAATGCACAAATATGAGTGATACAGTTACAGGAGGATGCAGTTCTGCAGTTATACTGGCAGTGATTTAAGTATTCCAACAGCAGGGGGCGCTACAAAACAAGGAAAAGAAAAAACATGCACCCATTTTCATTTACTAAATTACCTCTGGACACAAATTAATTAAAAGGGTATTTATTTCAGTACTCAACTTCTGATTTGACAATAAATCTTCAAAGCGGGCTCATGGTTTCAGAGTTCAATAAGGTTGTTTCTTAATGGTTTACAAGGGTTTTCTGTGTTTAGCTTCAGGGAGAGCCTAAAAAAGAGTAACACTCCTAAGATAAAAGGCATGAACCCTCATAATGAGAGGGATATGATCTTAATCTGTAGAGTTTCAGTGCAGGGAGGCAGCTGTGAGAGTCCATTTGCACCCACTGTGAGTGTTATTGTGGAAAGCTGATAAAAAGAAGAAGTTTAGGAGGATCCCTGCATATTTCACAGGACTTTGATGTTCTGTGAGTAAAACAGCAGGAAGTGGAGAGGCCTGGGGGGTGGTTCAGCTTTGATGCTCCGCTCAATGACAAATCTATAGGAATCCCTGATGGCTATTAGCGTGATTCAGTGAAAAGCAGATCCACTGATGGATGGTTAATGTTGTAAATTTGTGCATCCAGTGTCGCCTGCTTCTCCCCAGGTTTAAACATTACCTGAAATTAGGCAAACTTAACTCATGTTTTTTTTTTTTGTTAGCTCCCACTGATTCATCTGCCTTCTAATTTGATTAAATGGCATTTTGAACAAACTTGTATAGATTTCTATAATAGAATAAAGATCTAAATTGTAGACAAAGAGCTGCAAGATATATTAAAAAAATGCTCGATTAGAGATATTTCAACTGCCATGCATGCATATGCTGTATGACAGTAATGTTTGATTTTTGGAGGATTGATACTTATCCTGGATGTATAGTTTTAGTGGCTAACAAGCTAATTTGTACAGAAATTGGCAGAAGCACTAAGATGAAGGAAAGGACAGAAAAGGGCCAAGAAAATTAAGGTTGATTATAATTAATATGGTCATCACCATATTCAGCATCATTAATGCAGTTAAATTTTTTCCTGCTGTTTTGCAGCCCTGCTACCACATAGTGGTTGTTTGCTCCAACATATAATGTAGGGATATTATTAAAATATATATATATATATAGAAACAATAAAACAAACAAACAAAAAAAAAACAAACAAACAGAGAAACGTAAAGAGTATATATTTTCCAAATCCCAAAATGGTTAGATTAGCTGAATATGTGCAGGGTGCTGTTTACACCTAGCTTTAACACATGTCCTCTTCAATCAGATCACGCTCTGCTTCACTTGACGATATTATGCACATAGGGCTGCATGACTGAGTAAAAATGAGACTATTTGAGAGAAATGAGAATATTTGTGATTGAAAATATTTTCCACTACAGGTACTCGAAGGGGCTACTGTTGGCACGATTTTTATGTATAATTTAAAAGAGCTTAGATTAAAAAAAACAAACAAACAAAACAAAGCAAAAGACAAAAAAAGCTTCTTTGGAACATTTTCTCAAAGGGATCCATACTCCATGACAAACAAGAGATGTGTCCTCGCCGACAGCTGTGGGAACAAATCATTTATTTTTTAATTTTGCAGACTTGTCATGGGAGTTCTCACTGCTTGTTCTCGGCACATCGTCTGGGCAAAATAATATGTGTGATTGTTCTGGATTTGGAGGAGTGTTTTTAAGCAGGTAAAGTGGATAAATAATGTAACTAACATTATTGGATCACATGGAACCAGCTAAAGAGCTGATAAAATGTTAAAATGCTCTCCTCCTTGCTTATCAACCTGAAAAATAGCCTCTCTGTCTTTTCGAAGTGGGTTCTGTAATATTTTATGTATTTTGTCTGTTTGTTTTTGCTTATTTTAAAGCTAAATGAGCATGCATATATATATATATATATATATATATATATATATATATATATATATATATGTTCACTATGCATGTATGTTTGTTATAGTANGTAATTAACAGAAGTCAAGCATTTCATTGTATATATATATATATATATATATATATATATATATATATATATATATATATATATATATATATATACATATGTTCACTATGCATGTATGTTTGTTATAGTAGCATAGTCTAAAACCAGAAATCACAAACACTTCTCATTTCATTCTTTGTTTTGTCATATTTTTAAACTTTTTTCAAATCTTAATTTTATAAATAAAATAAATCAAACTTCACACTTTCCTAGGATTTGAAGGAATTTTGAATGTAAACCCGACTTAGAGGCTATACAAACCCCACCATGGAGCTGTAAATTTGAACAAAGAAAAAAACTACAAAACCAAAAAACTAAATTTGATAACCACATACTTGACTAACTCAGTCAGTGAGATATTGATAATTATATCAAAATGAATGACAAATGATCTGACACAGAAATTATATGTTTTTTTTTTTTAATACACTAAGATTTTTAATTAATATCAAACCTAGTTGACCTGTGTTTGACATGGTTATGGTTCCATCATACCCACTATGAGGTATACAAGGGAGGATCTTACAGCAAAGTTGTGGTCTAGATTCAATTCAAGTCTCCGCTATTTAGACAATTATTTAAAAAAAACCATTGATTTTTACCTCCTAAAGCTTAATCTTAGATTTTTTAACATAGCATCACACCCACACCCCAGGGAATTAAAGGGTTAACCGAAGAAGAACAAGAATTATGCAGAAAATATAAATAAACTATATGGTTGGGAGGGAAAACAAGCTAGAAACGGTATACATCCATCATTAGGACATGTTGTTATTGCATTCCTGACAGGCATATGAAAGGATGAAAGTGACTCACCCAGAGAGGGTAGGGGGTCTTTAGAGGGTCTTGTGATGAAGTGTGAGGTTGAGAAGGAGATGGCAGCTCGCTGGTCTGGATTAGAGATTGGGGTTGTGGCCAGACAAAGTCATACTCTGTCTGCATCTCTGATCGCTTCCTCCTCTGAATGATCTGATCAGAACAAAAGAAAGATAAATATAACATCTAAAAATATAAGGATTTCAACACATTTATGTAAAATGTTCATAGTTTTAAACATTCCTTTTTAAAATAGAACTCTAAATTAAATGTACTTTAATTAACCAACTTATTTTAGTGTAGCTCAGCGTTTTATGCTTTAATATAACTGTTCCAATTCTGACAACAAGACAAGATGATTGCCTATCATTTATGCATTCTAGTTCGAATGATGTTTGTTTGAAATATTTATTTTTGGTTTAGTGGAAAAATAAAGTCGTAAAAAGACAACACACATTTGAACAGCTTACTTTTTGTACAATTGTTGTTGCGAGTTCCTCTATGAGCTCCTCTTTGTGGTCCCGTAGATATCGAGCCTCATTCTGTTTCTCCTACACACGCATTTGATTCAAAAGAGTAGAAAATTACTTGAAAAGTTTGGAGGAGAATAGTAAAGAAAAGTTAAACAGTGTCCTACCAAACTATCCCGGAACTCCTCAGCCTTAGCAATGGCCTCCTCTATAGCTTCCTCAGCAACACGCAGGGCGACTGTGAGGGTCTCTGCCATACTGTGTCCTGTTATCACAACAAAAGACCACAGATATGGATAAGTTAATCACATAAACTGGAGTGAAAGCCTCTAAAATCCATCTAACCTGCCATATGCCTGACAAGAATACATATTCATATTTTTACTCAGCTTGACTTTTGTGATTCCCAAACTGAAGTTCCCATTTAAACTAGACTAACAGAGCATATGGGCAGGAAAATTCAATAGGAATCTTTGTAGATAAGTTTTTATCAACACATCATCTTGGAGCATCAAAAATGCAATCTACTCCCTATAGCATATGATTTTGTGTGAGAATATTAGCACTTCTGAGCGTGCACAAATCAGAGACACTAAAACCAGGACTGGCCATAGTAGCCTCAGGTCTCAAATTATATACTGGGTATCTGAGATTTTAATGCTGCCGCTACTCCTGCATACATTCTTTAACAGAAAAAATTTGATTAAGCAGCTAAAATAATCAACCTGCAGCTTCACAACAACAAATAAGGTAACAAGATCAGGCTCTTAATAACAGGTACTGGTGTTTCCGTTGAGTATTGCTCCAGCAGGAAGGAAGCAGTAACACTTCTAAATTGTGCATAGCCTGGTTAATGTGGAAATGCAGGAAATTCTAACTTTTTGAGTAATTTAATACATAGATGGGTTCATTAAATTAAAAGCAATGATAAACTGCTGATTAAGGGTGTATCCGCCTCCAGAGCAAGGTGAAATAGATGGTGTAGGTGCAGAAACCATTCATAAATATATAGGGATATTGTAAACTTTAGCCCCTAAAGCCCCTGTCACACCTTGACGATTTATCCAGCGTATGCCTGATGTCACAGAATCTCCTAAAACGCTGGCGTACGCTGAAATTTCTATGTATTTTTTCAATTTTGAGTATTCATAGCGAGTCCAGGACATGATGTTGGTGGACGGATCGAGACATGATGTCCCAGATGTGCTCAATGGGATTCAGGTCTGGGAAAAAGCACAGGGCAGTCCATAGCTCCAATGCCTTCATCTTATAGAAACTGCTGACACACTACAGACACATGAGGTCTAGCATTTTCCTGCAATAGGAACAACCCAGGGTCAACCATACCAGCACATGGTCTCTCAAGGGATTAAAGGATCTCATCTCGGTACCTACTGTAATGGCAGTAATGTTATCTCTGCCGAGCACATGGAGGGTTGTGGCCCTCAAAAGAAATACCACCCCACACTGTTACTGCCAATCTGGTCATGCTGAGGGATGTTGCAGGGAAGAGATAGCTCTCCACAGTGTCTCCAGGCACGTGCTCAGTGTGAACCTGCTTTAATTTGATAATAGCACAGGGTGCCAGGGGTGAATTTACCAATCCTGTTGTTCTCTAACAAATGCCAGGCATCCTGCACAATGTTCAGGTTTGAGCACAACCCCTATCTGTGGAGGTCATAACATCCTAATGAAGTCCCTTTCTAACCATTTGTGCAGATACATGCACAGTGGTGGCCTGCTGGAGGTCAGTTTTTTAGGGCTGTGCTTCTCTACTTCTCCTTCACTAAGGCAGAGGTAGCGGTACTGCTGCTGGGTTGTTGCCCACCTGGTCTAGTGGCCTGTCTCCTGGTAGTGCCTTTAGCCTCGGGACACTACGATGACAAACACACAAAATCTTGCCATAGCTTGAATTGATGTGCCATCCTGGATGAGCTGCACTACCTGAGCTACTTGTGTGGGTTGTGGAGCTTGCATGTGCTACCACGAGTGTGAAAGCTCCACCAGCATTGAAAATTTACCAAACATCAACCAGAAAACTGTGGTCCCCACCTGCGGAACCAGTTATTTAGTGAGTTTTTTTGCTAATTGCCAATAATTCTAACCTGTTGTCTGTTTCATTTGGACAACAGCATGTGAAATTGATTGTAATTCAGTGTTCCTTCCTAAGTGGACAATTTGATTTCACAGAAGCTTGATTTAATGGAAGTTTTATTGTGTTGTTCCTTTTTTATACTGGCTTCTGATAGCCAGAGAAATTGAAAATGCAGATTCATTTAGGTAATTTACATATTCAAAACAGTAACAAAAACATCTACAAAAAAACGTCTTGCTTATTTTAAAAACATTAAGCAAAAAGATATAATTTATTGGAAATCCGTTCTGACCTAAAACAAGTTTGGTACAGGTTAGTGAGAAAGAAGGTTATGAGTCTGCTTTTTGTTGCTTTTTTTTACACTTGGCTGAAATGCTTAAAACTTAAGATAAAGTATTCTAAATGAAAAATTCTAGTTTTAACTCACTGTGAGGGTTTCTACTCAACTCATAGGGTTTGAATGTGCTTGTATGTGTCTGATAATAGATATCTCTATGTATTTGTTGTTATTTCTAGTGTTTGTTGTGTAGCACAAAACATGTTTCTCCCACACTCATGCCATCACTGAAATAACGCCCAAAAGTTAAAGCTGTTATTAGCAAGTGAAGCGCCAAAAAGATAAACCATTTAGAAGAACAGAGAAGGAAGAAAATACTGGTGGTGGCAGTGAAAATCAACAAACAATACAAAGGATAAAAGCCCTAAAATTGCAAATACAGTATGATCTTTCCATCTCTGTTGCAGAATGTGAGCGCTCATCAACACATCTCTCACCTTCGCTCTGCCTGTAGAAGACGGAGTCGCTGCCGCAGAGGCTTCCATCGTTGTCATTGCTGCCGTCGTTAACGCTGCTTTCTAAAATACAAAGGGAAACCAGGAAAGTCTTTCTCCTGACATCTTCCACTGAAACTCAAACATCCGGCACAAATTATGCAGTTTTTTTGTAAAGCAGCTATGCTAAAAGTAGGTTACACTGAACAACATGTCATCAAACATTTTGTGGACTGGATTTCCCACCTGCTTCTATTAGCTTGCCGCTTGTGCTGTTTCATTTTTCCATTTTTTTCTCTTGTGTGGTTGTTAGCGCAAAATACAAAATGACAGCTTAAAGAAACTTGCAGCTTATTTTATAGGTTGATTTGACTTTTAAACATATTGCATCCACCAAAATATTCTCAAAGCCTGTAGCCTTATTTTTAGTGCTATTTCTGCTATATTTGTGTGGCTTCAGTCAAAGAAAATCTGCATATAGAGCAATGCAAATGTGGAATAAAAGGGATTTGAGTAACAATATATTTCAACAGGTTTAATTTAAAGGACAGAAACCCTCTGATAAGGTTACTGGTTAAAAGGTTTACCTTTTCTAAAGCCCACATTCCCTTAGAGGCCCATTAAGTGCAGTAAGATAAGTCTCCCGAGGGGCTCCTCATTAGACCAGCAGTAAAACTGAAGTGGTTGTACTCGGACTTGCAGCTTTTAAAAACTAGAAACTAGGAGAACAAAGGGGGGCTACCGTGTAATGGCAGAGAAATTTCCATGACTAAATAAACCTCTGTGCTGATCTTTATATCCTTTGTGGAATTAGACAAAATTTAACAAACTTGGATCCGCGTCGATTCCAAGTCATTTACTTGTGTTCTATTTCCTTTGTGTGATCACTTTGACTAAATTCTCTCCTATCCTTTGTCAGATTCCAAGGTTTTGTAGTTAATTCAGCCCTGTTGCTCCTCCCGTTGGCCATGCTGCAGTCGCAGCAGAGACAGATAAATGCTCCTGGTGGTTTGTTGTGAATCTGTTGTTAAGCAGTCCAGGCAGGCTTACATTTCCCTGCCATAGCTGTCAAAATGCCAAGAAAAACAGCCCACAAAGTCACTCCTCCACTCTGCTTCCGGAGCTAAGCTTGACAAGTCCCTTAAGTTTTAAATGTGTGACATTCTTACAAAGTGCTGAAACTTATTTTATAAAACCATTTAGAAAGTAAAAACCTGATATGAATCCGAATAAAAGCAAGTAGCATTTTCCCCCTCTACTTATTATTTGGCAGGAGCAGATCGTACAGCTGCAAAGTGGGATTTGCCATTTTTAGCTCTACAACAAGAAGAGCTACTGTTTGTCAGTGTGTGCTGCAACATTCCTTAAAGCTGAGAGTAAAAACCAGCAATTTCACCTGTCACCTTGATGCATAGTGACACATAAAGAAGCTAAAAGTTTGATGTTTCTCTGCACATTTAGCTCCAAGAGGCACATTTTTCCCCATCAGCCTGTGCACAGCCGATTGCAGGAAACACTTCAGAGCATCACCCACTCCTCCGACCCTTCCCTTGTCATTTTAATACTTGGATGAAGCCACACAGAACAGAATTGCACTTTCTGCCCTGTTAGAGCTGGATTATAGTTTCTAAAGACGACAACAGATCTGTGTTAAAACCCTCAACAGTTGAAGACGATGTAGACACAAAAGCAAAGCTTTCAGAGAAAACGGGGATGCCTCCAAAGATTTGCTGCTTGCGCACACTGAGAAAAACTTGTCAGTCATACAAAAGCTGTCTTTAGTGTTTTGCTCTTGCAATATTCATTAATGTTAGAGCAAACAGTTTCCATTTCTTTTACTGTTCTGCATCTATTTGGAAGATGGAAGATCCATATTATTGTCTATTGTCCATATATTGTCTATTGACTAAATCTAATCTTTTTTAAGTGCATGCCAATGTTTAAAGTAAATGTGTGCTTATTTTAAAACAGAAGAGTCCGTTCAATTCACTTTGATCTTTCGGGAGTACATTTCATTTAAACAGCACACTATTTATGCAGCTGTATTTGTTACAGCAAGTTTAAAAAGAGTGGAGAAGATTTTTAGGGCTGTTCGTTTTGGTTTTTGATGCTATGAAGTAGAGCTGCTGTGATTTGTCGATGTCTTTAATAACATCCTTTAACGTCCATATTTTAGCAAAGACATAATTCTAACAGTTTCAATCTTGAAGTTTTTTCCAAACTCCCAATAAAATATATAAAAGTTTGTTAACAAATTTCTATGCATGCAACAGCAGTCCCCTCCTGGTTTTTGTATGTATAACTGAGTTATAGTTTTGGCTCCAATCACACCTTTGTCTTTCTATTTCAAAACAACTACACTGGAAAAAGTATAACGTTGCTCAAGTAAAAAAAAATTATATCAAGATATCACATCTAAAATATTTGACTTAACAGAATCTGAATGTAATTGCTTGTTATGACCTGATTATATTATGTTGATGTAAATAATAATACTGCACTTGACACAACTTAAAATCTTTGGCCTGTTCCAAATGATTTTCTGAACATTTCAGTTGATGAACCAAACTAATATTTTGACATTTGACGAACCTAACATACTTACTTTTGACTAAATTAACAACAATTAATGTTTGTATGGAAACCAGTTAATTAGATTTTTCACATTTCATTTGACTTTGCTTCAAAAATAATTTCCATTTACCGTCTTATAAATTCTATAAAAAAACACCTGGCCAACATCCATCCATCCATTGTCTGACACGCTTTATCCCGAGTGGGGTCATGAGGGGTGCTGGTGCCTATCTCCAGCTGTCTACGGGCGAGAGGCGGGGTACACCCTGGACAGGTCGCCAGTCCATCACAGGGCAACACAGAGACAAACAACCATTCACGCACACTCACACCTAAGGAGAATTCAGAGAAGCCAATTAACCTAACAGTCATGTTTTTGGACTGTGGGAGGAAGCTGGAGTACCCGGAGAGAACCCACACATGCTCGGGGGGAACATGCAAACTCAATGCATAAAGAATCTGGGCCAACAATCAAACCCGCAACCTTCTTGCTGCAAATATATTTATTAGTCGTTAACATAGCCTTAAATGGTGTAAATCCAGGTGGTGTAAATTGATATTAACTAAACTTAGCAAGTGGTAGCAGTTAGCATCTTTCTCAAACATGCTAACCACAGCAGCCCTCCTGCTCTTTATAACACAGGAGGTTGCGGCTGCCAGCGATGGCTGGTATCCAGCATTGAACTCTAACTAAACTCCACACTGTACCTTAAAGCAAAGTTTGTTTAGCTCTGGATGTAGCCGGGTTGAACAAACGGTTGAACTTTGATTATATGCAACTGATTTGCTACTTGTGTTTATTTATGGGTGGAATCCACCCAGGATGCAGAGACGACTAAAATGGCACTCTCTCATGGTCTGGGACTTGGACTTGATCACGTGCTGTGACTGCATGCAAAGCTCAGTTCACATGTGACTCAAACTAAAAAGATTGCCTGCAGGCCATAAATAAATATATAAATATTGAGAGAAATCAAAAAAATTTGTTTTGGGTCTTTTGTACGTGTATTTAGTTCAGGTTAAATAAAACTTGTTCTCTCAAAATCCAAAAAGAATGAGTTATACAATCAAATCAATAATTTTATTTAGTTTACAGTGAGAGGGATTAGTTTGAGTGAATAGATACATGTTACACTTTTTTAAGTGTATGCTGGACAATGTCTGCCCGGAACCAACTCAACCGGGCAAACACCCAATTGGTCAAAAGTGAGGAAACACTTCCTTAACAGATGATCAACATGAATCTGGATGCTCTATTGGATTGTTATGGGCCACAACTACAGATAAAAGCTGTATCAGCAGTTGCTTACAGGGATTGATAGAAGATATATCAATACATCACATTACTCAAAATAATGTATGACTTACAAGCTTCTAAGAAAACCAAAAATGAAAATATTTCAACAGCAAACTTACATTAAGCTACTCATTACTTGCAGAGAAATAATTTAGTACACATATAAAAAGATTTTGTGCTATCTACTAGTTGGCTATCTATCTGCCAACTAGTTGCTTTGGGGAGTAAAGAGAAAGCTAGTTCTATCTTACAATAACAAATGTAAATGTGTGATGTTTGCTTAAGGGCACAGTGAAATTAATTTTTTTCTGAGAATAAGATTCTTGCTTTTTAGGTGTATTCTTTCTCTATTCTATTCTGCAGAATTTGTTAGTTCAATTTCTAACATTATACTTTTCTTGCTTTTTCTCATCATAGTAGCTTCATCTGGTCTTTTCTTGTATCAGCTGTGTTGCTGCGATCAACAACTTTGTTTATAAATGTTGGAGCTTGGCCTGTTTTTCAGTGTAGTCCTGTTTCTCCGACTGTGACTAACTGTATGTTCTCTTATTTGGAGGAAGTGATGGCCTAGTGGTTAAAGCAGTGCGCTTGCGCTCTGAGAAGGTTACAAGTAACCAGTTCGATCCCCCCAAGGGATGGGTTAAATGCGGAGAGTTAATTTCTACTTTGTGAGATCAGTAAGGTTCTATTTCTGCTTTTCATTTTTTATCCTCTGACATGGGAGCTGGCTCAGGGCTGATATGCCTGACTGTGTGTTTTCTGGACTGGGCTGCTTATGGAGCTGGTTGACAGTTACCTTTTTGTACCTCTGCTTCTGTCTCCTTGAACCCCAGTCGGCCTTGGCAGGTGGCCGCTTACACTGAGCCTGACTCTGCTGGAGGTTTCTTCCTGTTAAAAGGGAGTTTTTCCTCTCTACTGTCGCTACAAGCATGTGTAGTGTGAGGAATTTCCTTCACGTAAATGAGCTGTTGCTCCTTAGATAGAAAACTTTGAACCAGTCTGACTGTATGATCTGGTCGAATTGTCTCTATGAAGTACTTTGATATGACGTGTTGTGAATTGGTGCTATATAAATAAACTGAACTGAATTGAATTGCTGTTTTTTTCATGGTCAAGAGGTAGTGCGAAGTATCAACACAAGATACACACAACAAAATAATATTTAGGTCTGCAACTAGCCATTTTGTTAATCGGTTAATCTGCTAAATATTTTTTCAGTTAATAATTTGATAGCCAAAGGTTCCTTAAAGAAAATTTCTTACAGAATTAAACCAGGTGAAACTGAAACTTTTCTACTTGTTTCAAAGGTGAGAGGCTGCCTAGTGGTTATGGCATAGAGCTTGGAATCCTGAGCAGTGCCAATCTGTCTCTCTGAGCAAGACCCTTAACCCCACACTGCTCCCCGGGCTCCCCACTATGGCCGCCCAATGCTCCCTAAGTAGATGGGTTAAATGCAGAGGTAAATTTCTCAATAACGTTCAATTTTGGATATAACATATTGAGAGATGAAAACGTTTGTTTCTTTTAATCTGAAATGCAAAATATATATATATATTTTTTTTACAATTTTGGTATAATTGCCAGTCTAAGTGAGTTGTTCTCTCAGCTAAAGGCATGTTTTAGTCTCTACACTCCAGTGAACAATTAATTGACTACTAAATTAGTGGTAATCACAATTAATCCGATCAATAGTTTCTGTCTAGTGGTGTAGGTAAACCATTAGAACATCGCTTCCTAATCAAACAAAAACACAAGCTTATAAATCTGCATTCAGAGGCAGCAGTTTGACATTTGTGTCTTTGTGAACTGGAAGCATCCCTTAAACTGCACAGACTGCAAATGAGACCACATCAAAACAGGAAGCTTTGGAGGAAAATACAGTTTTTTAGGGTGTAGCCCGATTTGCGGCAGTGGTGAAAGAATATTAATGGTAAAAACCCACACAGGGGATGTAAGTTTTGTTATTTTCATGTTGCCTCTTGGTACAACTGCAACAGGGACACAACTTGCTCGACTAAAGTAACTTTGCATTCTGCCGTGGCTTAGAAAAAAATGATTCTGCAGCAATAGTGATAGGCCCAAAGCAGCACTGCTCTTCCAGGCTTCCACAGTGCTACATACAACCGAATGAAAAATCCCAAATAACAAAAAGGAGACATTCAGCAAAATCATGCTACTTCATGGAGTAAATGCTTTACCTTGCAAGAATGTTGAAGCCAAACCCTAAACAGTACCCAGATCAATATAACACACACTTTTTCAACTTAATTTTGCTCCTTCGTAAAAACAATGCTTATACGTATACTGTTTTATATTTTTCAATTCCTACTTTGTGACGTATTTTGAAGAAAATGAAAACATAACCCGAATGAATATTTTTTTTGAAAATGAAAGGAAGAGAAAAAAGGTTTGAGGATATATATATAAATGAAGCTCTAAAGGCATTCCTGAAGTGCCAGCAGCAGCAGCAGGAGGAGGACAGACCAGACGGTTCGCATTCAATTACAGCAACGCATCTGGCAGCATACACAAACCCTGTAAACAGTCCTCAGAACAATGACTGAACTGACAAGATGACTGTTTATTATCATCCAGGCTGGAGGAGGAGAAGAACAAACACACATATGGTCTATTGTCTCTTTAATTTGGGATCAAGTTGAAAGTTTAGTATAACGTGATGGAGATGACATTTAACTGTGTAATAATTGTAAATTATACCACAACTAGGAGCTTAGTAGCTGATCTGTGGAACATATATCAGCAAATATTAATGACAATCAGGATGAGCTTTGACTACTGTCTGTTTTTGAGTATCCGAAGAAGTTAATTGGCCACAACAAAGCTTTCAAGATTGAAATCAGGGAGATGAAATACAAAATGAGGGAGCAAAAGGTTGCGCATAATTAATTTTCTCAGATTTTCAGAAAGCAGCCTAAGTAATCTGTCTTTGATTGGATTAATCTTCTTAATGCAGGAACAAGGAGGAGAACGGTGCAGCAAAAAATAAAAGCTTATAGGGATCGGAAATGCTCAGCCGGTAATAGAAGAAAGAATAAGCCCCAACATCCAGGCATAAATCACTTCAAAAAGGAAGTTATAAATGAATGCACAAACAGGAGAACAAATCTGCATGAAAGCATTTGGATTCAGCCCCCTAGTTCTGGAGTTTGCCTTTTACCAGCGGTAGCTCTGGGCTCCTATTTAACATTTGCCCTCCACTCCTTCTAGGCAAAGCTCAGAGTCTGCAAGCCTTCAGCTGGAAAAAGCGCAGACAAGACAAATGGCTCCAGCACTGCCGAAAGCCCGCCAAGTGTCTGAAAGACTAGAGCCACAGTTCAGCAGGTTCATTTTCAAAAGTGCACTAAAAAGACTGATTATAGATCTGCTGAAAGTAAACCTGTCTGTGTGTTTGCTTTAAAATTATGCTGCTGTGCTGCTGTTTTGGCCAAAGCAACACGTACACTTTAGTGCTCCATTAAAAATGTTTCTTGGAGTCGCATAATGAAATGAGAAGACCTATATAAATTCTAGGTATGTGATTTTTACAAAACATAGTTTAATATTTGATTGTACGCAGAGCCGGGGGTGCAAATGTCATGCAAATACGTAACTTTATAGCAAATCAAAAAATCCGGGGTAAAACCAAAATAGGACTTGCCCACACACACACAAAAAAAATAAGCCAGAGAGGAGCATCAGGATATCAATACAAGAACACCAACAGAGAGAGCACCAGAAGAAATATGCTGCCATCCACGCCCCCCCTCTGGAACTAAGGAACTGCAGCGGGAGATCAGAAAAGCCCACCGGGAAACAGCGCACCAATGTGGTGAGAGAAGCAGGAGAAGGAGGGGAAAGACAGCGGGGAGACCGAGCTAGGAGAGGCTACAGCTGGCCGAACCAGATCTCTAGAGGTTAACTGGCGGGAGATGGAAGGAGTACACCGGATGATTAGCTTAGCCTGCCGGGCAGACAGAACGGCGAAGACGAGGAGAGAAGGCATTAAAGGGGAACACCGTTTTTTTTTTTTTTACATTGGGCCCTTGATTTTACGTTATTACATCATGTTCTACTCATCCATATTAGTTTTGTGTCATTCGGAGCTGTTCTGAAGATATTCGGTTAGGTTATATCCAAATAACGTCTTCCTTTGGGCAACGACTTGAAGGCACAAACTAAACAATTCATAATTTGTTCTTTATGGTACGCCAGCATTCATAACATGTAGGCGAATCATTGTCCCCCAGACATCCGCAGTTATAGTTTTTATATTGATATATTTTTTTAAAAAGCGGAGTGTGCATGACGTCATCCGCGCGCGTTGGCTACCGTTCATTCATCCTGTCCGCTGAACTGCTGCTAGTTTTACTCACATGCCTGGAAGATGTCTAGTGCTTCTACCACAGATGATCTCGCTCTCGAAATGGAATAGAACGATTCAGATTAGCTAGCCGAATTAATATAAGGGGTAGAGCGTAGCCGCCTGTGGCCCGGGCTGCCTGTCACAACGCCAGTCCGGTGCGCGGATGACGTCATACACACTCCGCTTTGTTTTAAAAAATATAAATAAAAAAAAGTTTTGGACACACCTTCTCATTCAAAGAGTGTTCTTTATTTTCA
>NW_015150825.1:596158-613232 GCF_000732505.1 Cyprinodon variegatus
TAAAAAACAGAAGCCAACTCGGCTGCAGAGGAAACTCATCCACAGCTTGGCATCATTAGGGACATTTTATTCTTTGTCACACCTAAATGTTTTACTGTGACACATTCTTACATATAAGCTAAAGACTGCCAGAGCTGTGCAAACTGCCCTTTTTCAAACAAGCTTTTTTTAACCAACCTGGCCCTGTAAAAAGGTATATTGATAGTAATGGTAGTAATACAGCATAGCAACTACAAATGATCTTAGCGACAAGCACTGCTGTCCTAAGCAGCCTATTCTTCCAGATTTTCCTTCAAGATTGTTTGGAAAGACTAAATCAGCGTTTTCCATGTAATACTACAAGTACTGTTGGCTTGAATACCCAGTTTTAAAAGATGCTGTCTTCTGTTTCGCCTGCCGCGACTTGCAGACTGACAGCAGCTTGGAGGAATCGGTCCGAAAGGGCGTAAGTGACTGGAAAAAACTAAGCATCAAACTGGGAAAACATGCAAATTCTCTGGCCCATAAGAAGTATATGGTTAAATTGGACAACTTCAAACAGAGCACATCTGGAGGATCGATAGCTGCCATATTGTTGGAAAGCCACAACGCCACGGTTGAGAAGAACAGATCTTATCTTTGTAAAGTAGTGAATATCGTGATATTGATGTCTGCACTTGGATTGCCTTTCTATGGACACAGGGAGGCTACTGATTCAGAATCTCGTGGGAATTATCTTGAGGTTTACACATTTTTTTTCGAAATATGATTCCGACTTTCAAAGTATGCAGTCTAATTATTTCAATGCTGCAAGTCCAGATTTTCAGAACAAAATAATTGAAATATGCGCAAATTTGGTTCATGCGGAAATTGCAGAGAACGTGCAGGACACTGGGTTTTTTGCTGTAATCGCAGATGAGGCCAGGTCATCCAAAACTGAGCAGCTGTCACACTGCTCAGATATGCAGCTTAAAATCAAGGAGTGTTTTTTGTGTTTTATTGATTGTTATGCATCTCGAAATGCAGCTGGGATCGTGGACACCATAAACAGTGGATTGTAGACTGTGTGGACTGAAAAACATCCCAATTGTTGCCCGGAGCTATGATGGTGCCTCTGTAATGTCTGGCCAAGTGTCTGGAGTGCAGCAGCGCATTAAAGGGATGCATCCATACACAGCATACATACACTGCTTGGCTCACAAACGGAATCTCGTGCTTGTGGACTGCTGCACGGTGAACCATAGTGTCAAAACATTCCTGACTTCCTGAAACTGTACTCAGTATTTGCAGAGCCGGCAAACAATCATCGCTTTATTGAAGTCAAGAAATCGCTGGTTATGAAGCCAACCAAAATTGCACAGCCCAGTAATGCAAGTGGCGTACTCTGCATACCGTTAAAACACACTACTAACTATTACACAGTGGCTGAGAGAAATAAGTGATAAGGGAGACAAATGGTCAGTGGAGGCCACTGGTCTATGTGAGCATATGGGCAGGCTGTCATTCATTACATGTCTCATTGTACCTGAGACATACTGCGTGTGATTCACGTCACACACAAAGCCCTTCAGTCCTCCAAGCGGCTGTGCTCACCGACAAAAAAAAAAGCACTTTGTGTCACAGAGACAGACTGACAAATGGAACGATGTATGGGGATCAGTAAAGCAGTTCTGCCGAGACAACAACGTCTCCATACCCGAGGACATTCAAAGTCAGACACCTGCTGGTCCTGGACCACTTGTATGGAAAAGATAAAGGGCTGCACACCCCCCCACCTCCCTCAACAATTTCCTGATAACAACGACTTTGGGCCACAGAGAAGAACATAATGTAAATACTGTACAAATGTCCCAGAGTGAGACCCCTGGATACCAAAAGCACCTGTATTTCCCAGTGCTGGGCACCATCCTTTGCAAACTGGACAGACGACTCATGGGAGAGGCTGTTGAACTCACACAGGCCTGTGCAGCAGTGTTAAGATGTGACAAAAGTGGAATTGAACCTCTCGTACAAAAGTATGTACAGCCTCTGAAAAATCTACCACCACCTTGTTGGGGCAGAGATGGATTAAAGCCTCTACTGTCTGTGTCACATGAAAATCTTCAAAAAACTGTGGCAAGGGCTGTTTGCCCAAATCTATACAAGCTGCTGCAGTTGGCACTGACTCTACCTGTTGGATCTGCCACTTCCAAGAGGCGTTTCTCTGCAATAAGAAGGATTCGCAACTGACCACGCTTAACAACAGGAGCTGCACGGTTTTCATGCCTTGCTGTGCTTCACATCGATTCAAAGTGCAGGAAAAAAGTAATGGCTTATAGCCCAGAAAATACGATAAACTAATATGTCAGAAACAGCATTGCATCATGTCCCACTCTCAAGAAAACAAATTAGTGTCAATTTATCTTATAGATCTGAGAACGTGAAGAAAAACATTTTTACTTTGCATCTAATATAGGAGGCCAATAAACTAATAACAGAAAATAAAGGACTAGGAAAAATCTGTGGACTGACAATGAGAAATTGTTTACTAAAGTTTAATAATAAGTCAACCTTTGGATCAAACTAAAATGATGTTTGATTGTAAATGAAGTCTGATACAATTCCTGTCAAACCAGAGATCCCCTTTATTGAACCATTGCAAACATCGCAGCAGTTACCTGGGAGATCAGAGAACGTTCCTCTCTCGATGATGTGCTTCCTGTACAGAGTCTTCAGAACCTTTGCACTACCAAACCTCTTGAAGCGGCTCTTTACATTGTTGTAATACCATTCAAGGGACTGCGTCCTAAAAATCCTGCAGATATGAGAGAAGAAGACAGAATATTAAGTCAAAAGGACATTTTTATTGTTAATTTTTATTTGCTTGTCTTTAAACAAAATAGACAGTTATACAAGTTGAGTGTACTCAAGTTGCATACTTGAGTGTTCTGCATACTTTTATGTCTGGCATTTTCTTTCATTATTGGAAGAAAAAAACAGTGGGTGATTCAATGGCAGCCCGACAGACCCTGGCACAGACATCATTACATAAGAAATAATAGATCCATAGCAGAAAGGGTTTAGCAAAAAAGCTCAGAGAAAGGAGCTCCCTTTTCTCCAGCAGTGCTGCACTGGATTGCATGAAACTCTGCCAACTCTGTGTTTAATCTCGCAGCCCCTTCTGCTCTTGTTTGGATTTTTTTTTAGCTGCTGCTGCACCAATAATGAGTCCAAATCAAGGCAGAATCCCTGCTGGAGGAAACAAAACAAATACCCAGTATGCACATTCTGCTGCTCAACTTCAGAATAACATGCAAATCTCAATTCTTTGCAGAAGGTCTAGAATCAAACATTACTTCTTTCCATCCTGTTTCTGGGGAGTCAGACTTGGGAATAGATGCCCAGACACGGCATATATTTTTCTGGTTAACCTGTTAATTCCAATCATTTAAAGTTCACAGCTTTTTCAATTTAGTCCAATGCCGGACGTTTACAGAGGACTGTTTTTTTTTTTTTTTTTCCAGCAAAGTAATTCTCACTGGTGGAAATACATTGGTTGGTTCCTTGGATGAACTCCCTTACTGTTCAAAACAAGCTATGGGAAGTAACAAAGTCACCATCCTTTCAGGTTGTTTTAAGCGTAAGATCCTCACCAACATTTTTCTTCTTAGTGCTGATCAGCTGGCGAAATTAAGGTTGCTGCATCTTTAATCTTTTTTAGTCAGAGAAATTATGATAGTTTGTTTAAATTATTTTAGGGCAGTCAGGGTGTTTAGACTAGAGGGAGTACCAAGAATCCCTCTAATAAAGGTAAACCAAGTATTTCACCGGTTAATATCAACTTAATATAGTCTCAGTATTATTATATAAAGAACAGAACAGCAAAAAGGTTTAAAATTTGTCTATAAGCCAGTTTGCATTGAAAACGCCAACTAAGTTCTGCAGGTTTTATTAAAGTTTGTTTCTTAAGTTAATATATACAGATAACACTACAATTGTTATGGTTCTTCCCTTTTGGACTTTAAGTTTTCAGTATCTATGTTATTCTGTTTGTTGATCTTTGGTTTATTTTCCATTTTGAGCATATTTAAACTGTGTTTTTTTGTGTTTTTGGTTACTCTCTGTTGCCCCCTTGTGCCTGTCTCCTTTCCTGTAGCTCCCTTCTGGTCACTTCTATCCAAACCTGCTCCATATCAGCTAATTACCCCAGTATTTGTTCTGTCTCCCATTTATACTCTCCCTGTGCAGTACAGTACCTCACTGCTGGTTTCTCATTGTTACTTGGCTCCTCATTTGTCTGTTTTCCTCTGACGTCACATGGTTTTTTTTGTTTCCTGTATTTTGGTCTTGAATTTTATTTCTGTTGCCCTTTCTTTTATTAAATCGGGAAAAAAACTTGTCTCTGCCTCCTCATCTCTGCATTTGATTCCACAACCAACCTCCACCCAACCTGGCAATATTGACCAGTTGTTGATGTTGTAATGTTTTAGCCAATGTAATTTGAAATTGTGGTATAAATACAATTAAACAATGAAGCAATTGGATGTTTGCCTTAGGTTATCATACTGAGAGAAACAAAAAAACTCTTACAAAATTGAAGATTTTAACCAGCAAGCCCAGTCAGAAAAACTGTTCAAAAGAACCAGAGTGATCTTAGAGGGCCGAGGTAGAATAACAAACAAGGATTGTTACTGGGACCAGTTACCAAGCGAACAGGTGACTGTCCAGTAAAAAGGTTCATTTATAAATGCTAACCAGCTTTGCAGCTTAAGGGTGCAATATGGTGATGAGAGACAGTCTGTGTGACCAGTCAGCTGTGGGAGTTCAGCACAGTAGATGCTGGGATTGCAGTGAATCATTACATGCTCACCAGGTTTGACCATCAGAATGCACTAAAAGCAGAACAGGCCCCATGGCTTGAGCCATCGGTTATCTCCTTTAGAAGCGGCTACGCCTGACATTATTCCAAAACTAATGTAAGTGGGCTGCTTTGGCTCGGTGGGTAGAGTAACTGTCCTGCAATTGGAAAACTATTGACTAATTTCTGGGTTCCTCCTGCTACAAAACAATGAGCCCTTATATAAACCACTTTTTTTCAGTTCTGCCAACAAATTAGAGTATTGATGAATGTGGCTCCAATCAATGCACCTTGATTGCCTGGTATGTCATGGGAAGTGGTCTAGTTTTGCTTTGGGTGAATATTTGGTGCCTAAATCAAAAGTATGCTTTTACCAACATACCAACAACACCAACCTTTTCTGCTGTCTGCATTAAAATTAGAACAGAAAGGGAAGATAGCATAAATAAACAGCCCACCCTTGACTTCAAATTAAGTGTACATCTGGACGCTTCTGTTTGGTGAGACAAAGAGCCTTGGAGGAAAGCAACCATGCTAATAAAGGCATCCTGAGTGCCCCTGAGGCTCACTGAGCTGCCATGTTCATCCATTCTCCCGCCACCTCTTCCTCCCCTGGATTTATTATTCGCTGCCTCTATCAACTGGGCTGCTCAATGGGTCTCGGCTCCTTAATTTCATGCCATGGGTCAGCCTTGTCATTTTAATAGTTGCAGGCAAGCTCCAGCAAAAAAAAAAAAAAAAAGTCTAGCTGTTTCTGATCTGTGTCTGGACATGAGATAGAAGCCACAGGCATCAGGAGGCACAAATACAAATAGGTTTCACCTCCAATCTGAAATGAGCTGATGCATCATAAGGTACCCTTTGGACTGAGAGGCAACGAGGAAAAGGAGACTCATGCATCATAGCTAAGAGCTTTTTTTTATTTTTGCAATATAAATCAGCTATATTTACAGGCTGTGAATGAAACAAACAGGCTGCCAAAACCCAACAGACAAACATGATTGGAGGCAGTCCAAAGAAAACATAAATACCAATCTAATTTATTAGCACCCTAAAAGATATTCAAATTTCATTGCAGTAGTATTCTAGTGCTTTAGACTTAGAGACTTAGACAGATTTTATTTGTCATTTTGTTTACACAAGTGTAAAACAAAAATAAATTTTGTTTGGAACTGCAGCCTTGAAAAATAGTAAAAATGACTGTAAATTTACAGTTGTAACATTTTTTTTTATACTAAAAAATACATATCTTATAGATATAAAACATATTTTGAGTATGTTTCTTCCAAAGACCTTTTGAGTAAATTCATATACTCAAAAAAAGTAAATATGCATATATCCTTCAGGGCTAAGTAACTATGAATCCATGATCTTCTGTGGCAAATAACTATAAATTTAAAGATTTTGAAAAGCCATAAAACAATGACAGCTAAATAGCTACAAGTTCTTCATACAAAAAAGCTAGAGGCCTGATTAAAAATAAAAAATACAAAGTAAAGAATAAAAATAATAAGAAAAGGTTTCTGTAATAAATAATGCTCGGTAAGGACCCAGTTTCTTTTTGTTTTTTGATAATAATAATAATAATACATTTTATTTGAAAGCGCCTTATCACAACACCCAAGGACACTGTACAGACAGATAAAAACATTAAAAACAGGGAGCTAAAAAGTACAAGCATAAGATGCCACAGAAAACAAAACAGCAGGAAGTAAAATAAAACCAAAGGAAGAAAAGGAAGAGAACAATATTGAAGTGATGCGTAAGAACTAGATGGGATAGGACGAAGGGGGTAAAGTAAG
The DNA here is from genome assembly GCF_000732505.1 of Cyprinodon variegatus. Classification (NCBI taxonomy): domain Eukaryota; kingdom Metazoa; phylum Chordata; class Actinopteri; order Cyprinodontiformes; family Cyprinodontidae; genus Cyprinodon; species Cyprinodon variegatus. The sequence goes on from NW_015150825.1 coordinate 602,777, forward strand.
GAAGGGAAAATATTTAAACATCACAGCAACAAGTTTTGAAAATGTAGGATTGATTTATCTTAAAGGTGCATTGCATAAGTTTAAAGGTTAAATACTAATGATACTTGTAGTGTTGAAGTGCTTGAGATCCGTCATGGTTGTGAGACCACATTTTTATTTTCTTAGTCTTGTCTTTATATTGATGACATTTATACTCCTCCTTGTTTTGGTCTCGGACAGGGGGGTCTTGGGCTTTTTTAAACAAAACTGGCTGAGAATGTTTCTCATACTTTACTCTAAAAAAAAAAAAAAAAAAAAAACATAAAAAAAACTGTGTGGTTGCATGGAAAAAGTAAAAGCAAAAACCAATATTCAAAAATGCTACCAAAAATGCCTTACTCAAATGTCTGCTTTTTCACACAGCTCATTTAAATTAGTTCGTACTGACCCTTCCCTCTATCTATTCTCTCTCCCTGAAATGAAAGGGTTATTGTGACTTACTGTATCAGTTCAGTTGTGTTTACATGAACTTTTTCAAGGAACTAAACACAACAAATTTGCTATGATTCCAAGTTTTTTGCTGTAAGGAAATTAGAACAAAGATTCTCCAAATTATACAGGTTGCCTCAATAAGACCAAACATCTCATTTACAATATAGATCTGTGTAGATAAACATAAACAAAATCATCAAATATATAATTTTCCTTTGATGTATATATGGTTTTGCCTTAGTCTCGACCTCTAAATGTCTTTGCCTTATCTCAGTCTCGGTACTCCCTGGTCTTGGTTAGTCTTGACTACAACACTAGACATTTATCTCTAAATGTTAAATAATATGACAGCCTTTTTATGCCACAATCTGGAGTGTATTGTTATTTAAAAACAAATATTGCAAAATATCCCAGTAGGAACTAGGTGACTAAGAACCAGTAACAACCTGTTTGAAAAGGTGATCACCTCTACAATCAAATTTGGTATTTACAGGTACATGCCAATACAAAATATTAAGAACCCCTGTCTTATTAGAGATGACATCTAAGACAGGAATTATACATTTTTATTAAAGTTTCTGCACCATCATCTGCTTGATTCCATGTAGAAATATAAGTTTTGTAAAGGCACAACTTGCCTTTCAGAAAAAAGGCGAGCGATTTAGGACAGCTGGAGAAGCATCTCAGTGAATGAAGCATGACATTGCTCCCCTTGAGTAATCTGATCTAAAAAAGTGATGACGAGGGGAGGAGAGAGAGGATGATAAGCAGAGGCTTTCAAGCAAGAGCTCTCCTGTTCACTAAGCTTGTGCAAATACTTGTTTCATAATGAGGCTGGGAGAATCCCTGATGCTCGGCTGCTGCATGAATAAGCAAGAGGGATTCCTTTGGATGGTCCCTTGACACCAGGCTTACCCTTCCTCCATCATCGCCTCACTAAGCTCTGCACGGAGCCACTGCCTCCCTCCTCACCCTTCCCCTCTTATCTAAAACCCTTATGCCCTCTGTACTTCAGAGAGCCAATTTGCCAATCTCAATGAGTTCTAAATAAAATATATGAAAGTATATGAAGAGCAGCTGACGCTCTAAGCCCTGTAGCAACGGAAAATATTTGCATAATCGACTTTCTGTGCCTTCTAATAAATTGGTTCAGCTTTGGGGGAAGTTACTGGAGAGAATGGGTGGTAAAAATTAATAAATAAAATAAAGGATGGTGGATCTGATGGGGTAATAGAGAACATTTGAAGAAAAACTTCTTCAGCACTGATGATTTTCCCCTCTGTGAGTCACTGTACGTGATAATAGGAGAAAATAAGGAAAGATTGCTCTGAGCTGCATTCATAGATTAAAGTGGCTGTTTGGAGGGTTAAAGCTTTTATGCTAGGTGGTCCTAATGAATGAAATGTTTGAGTGGCTATTACCGTCTGCACATTTTAGCTGTCTTCATATCACCAAAGATAAAAAGAATAAAGTGACAGCAAAAATGGAGAGATATATGCTTCCTGACTGCACTGCAATAATTGTCTGTATCTGAGCATCTGCTTCAAGCAGAGTGATTGATGCTGCTTTAAAGGCTAGCCCTGTTGAGTCTGCAGGGGGATCTGTGTTGCTTTTGGCCTGTTTCTCTTGCAATGATTCTTGGGACCTTGTCATAGAGCTGGAAGCATGACCCTGAAGAAGAAAACAAGTTTTTAATAACTGTCAAAGTCGAATTTGTTCCTGGATTATTAAATCCTAAGACTTAAATAGTATAAAGTACCTGTGGAAAGGGCTCGTAGGACTGCAGATGGTCCATTGAGACTGTGCAAAGAGGACTGGTAACTATATAGACATAGAGATGCATGCAAACTAAAACAAAATGTATGGTTTGTCAATGATTATACTGAAGTTGACTGAAATATTTCATTTTGCTCAATGTCAGCCCTATTATTTTAAACTAAGAAGGAAATAGTAGTGAAAAAAAATGAAATCGCATTTTATACATCCCCAAGTAAAAGTACTAAACTAGCATTTGTTGTAAATTCTCAGTCTTAGATTTGCTTCTTGTTTGAAAAGCAAAATTAGTCTCAGAGAAGAAAGCCTCCATTAAACACAACCTAAAATGTCCTCAGGAAATATGATGGGAACTTTGGGATCTGTAAGATAACCTAAATAAATCACATTAAATAGTATAACATTGTCCTATATATGCTTTAAAATAGAATCGTAATTTTATTCTGAGCATAGCACATGTTCTAAGAAGTGTTCTGCAAATTAAAAGCAGCTATTCTCCTGGTGTCCTGCTTCCACACAATCTGCACACAATATATCAACCAGCATATCACCACTATCAGATTAAAGCGAGTCAAGTTTCTTTGTATAGCTCATTTTGGCAATAAAAGAACCCCAAGTACTGATTAATGATGAAAACACAAGAGAATGAAATGCATAAAATGACATAAAAATGCAATGCAAAATGCAAAATGCAAAAAAAAAAAAAAAAAAAAATTGCCCATAGATTGAGTTGACTTCCAGAGGACAAAGATGTGGGCCAGAACCCATGAGACCTGCAAATGTGAGCTGAGGCTGACAGACCTGTCGGACTGATTCAAAATTAAACAAGGCAGGAAAACAGCGCTCATAAAGTACCAACCCTGAACATGACCTTTCCAGTGAGCTGTTGAAATATTGATGAACTCTCATTGCCTCCCTGATCAACATTCAATGAAGCAAATAGTTAAGATCCCTTAATAAACCGCTTTTTGGAAAGATGGTAAGAAAATGAGTGCTTCAACCAACTACTAAGCTGAATAAAACTTATCTATCAATTTCTGGTCATTTACAGCCAAACCAGTGCTTTGTTAACACTTCTGACAAATATCCAAAACATAGAAAAACATTAACTTTTAGTGTAATCATATCTGCAGTCATAGAGTGTATCAGAAATGGAGAATAAACTTAGTGGAAGCGAACAAAACATGGGAGATGATTGTAGATTTTAGGAGAATCATGAACAAGTCAAACACTATTACCAGCATTGGACACAACTGTAAGGCTGTCTGCAAGAAAGACAAGAACAGACCATACTTCTTAAGGAAGATAAAGTCTTTCAGTGTTTGTAGCAAAGAGTCAAAACCTCTTTTTTTTATCATCCGTGAGGGCAACAGCATCAGATCAAATGACTTTAAGAAGCTTTCTGAGCAAATAAAAAGACTGGCTATGTTGTAGGAATTTCTCTAGAACCTCACAAATAATAAGTATTCATTAAGTGAAGAGCATTATTGACAATCCTGAGGATCCACTTCATCAGACTGTTAAACAACACCAGACTGTCTTCAGTCAGAAGCTTTTGCAAATTCCCAGTCATCGATTTCTATTACTACCCACTAAAGAACCCCCTTTACAGTATCAGTAAGAACAGTATTTATTTCTCCTTGGTATAAATACAGCATTTTTTTAACTTAACTGAATCCTTTTTAAACATTTAATTCAGCTTCAATGGATGAAAGATGGATGCATCCTCTGAAGAAACGCTACAAAGTTTTTACTCCTCTTTAAGAGGATCAGTAATCCCAAATACCACAGTTATTATGTATTTGCAGTGTGTGACCATATGTGAAGGGTCTTTAAAAACCACAAAGCATCTGCGTATATTGGTGGAAGACTGTTCCTTGAAGAGCATCTGGTCACTGTTGAGCAACAGACAACTATCTCTTTCCACACAGGCGAAACTTTAACAATACCTTTAACTATTCCCATTGATGGAAACTGTAAGTTTACAGAAACTTTGTTTTTTTTTTCATTGTTTATGCTGCTATCCTGCTAAAGAAGCCCAGATAAAGGGACAGACCAGCATCGAGTAAGCCATTTATTCCTTCTCCTCCTGCAATAGCTCATTCTTTAAAGAGCCAAAAATGTCCTCTTTTATTTTTTCCCTTCGTTCTCTTTTTCACTTGATCTGTATTCTTGAGGTCTGTCCCATTCTTTATCACCCAGCTCTCAGCAGGTCTTCATCATCCACTGCAGAGCAGATGAATGGTGCAGCAAGGAAGATTGTAAATGAGTTATACTGGGACAGAGCACTTACAGACAGAACACTGGAAAGAAGGACTATTGTGAACATCACTGAAGTGAACAAAGGAACTTTTCTATTCGTTGAAGAAAATGCAACTCTGCATTATGTAACTTTGGTTATTATACTATTGTGCCCCTATTGTCCAACTCATACACATTTTACAATTCAAATACAATGGTTGTATACTTACACCTGCATGCAGATGGAACATTTAATCACAGGATATCCATGTTCATAAACATTTATCAAATGGTTACAGCGACCTCTACATCTATTGGCACTGGTTTGGATTAACTAGTTTCTGGTCAGATGTCTTACTAAAACTGTCTCACCTTGACAGAAATCCTTCATACAATGTTTGCTATTAGAAAGAAAACACCAAAGTAACTGTATTCTGAACAAACTGAGACAGAAAAGAAAAACTCATTGGCGCTTTGAATCGAGGCTACTTCTACAATGTCATAATGGATCCTGGCAAAGGATAAAACTTCCTGATACTTGCATGTCAAATTTGCAGTATATGCTTATTTTAGTGTAATCTAATACCTCCGGCAGCGCATCACTTCCACAATTGCAGTTCAGATTGATTATATTGTTTATTATAAATCTGGGGGGGGGGGAAATCACATTATAATGGGAGTGGCGGCCTAGTGGTTAGGGCATAGAGCTTGAAATACTGAGGTTCTGAGTTCGAGCCACACTCCCACAGACTGCCACTCTGGGTCCCTGAGCAAAGACCCTTAACCCCACACTGCTCCCCGGGCGCCACACAATGACAGCCCACCGCTCCCCAAGGGTTGCTCTGTATTTGTGACAGTGTAATGACAATTAAAAAAAAAAAAAAGCTGGAATTATATTGGCTGCCTTGGAAGTTTAGCTATTATGGTTATTACTGTTGAGGAAATAACATTCATTAGCAGAGAAAGGGATTTTTAACAGAAGTGAATATTAAGCTATTGGTGTTTAAAACCTATTACTTACTTTAAATGTGCAAGTTTTGTTTTTTAGAGTGTGCAAACACTTTAATTGTAAGAAATCCATCCATCCATCCATCCATCCATCCATCCATCCATCCATCCATCCATCCATCCATCCATCCATCCATCCATCCATCCATCCATCCTCTTCTGACTATTTTTCAGGGTCAAAAGGGGGGCCGGTGCCTTTCTCCAGCAAAAGGTGGGGTACACCCTGGAATGATCTACAGTCCATCGTAGGGCAACACAGAGACATACAGCCATATACACAAACACCTAAGGGCAATTTAGAAACACCAGGCAGCAATGATACAAAATGCATTGGGTAGTCCTCACAAGAAGACCATTTATTTTGAGTTGTTGTCAACATCCAATCCGTTTTAACCTTTAATTTATTGCGCTAATCATAAATATGGGGATATTAAGGAGAATTTGTTCCTGATGACAGTTCCAGATTTATAAAGATTCACACACAGCCTTACTTGGATGGCGTGGTCTTTTGTCTTTCCCATTTTGTAGAGCGTCTAAAAGAAATGGCGTTCTATATCATGTCAGGGGAAGACGGGCATAATCAATCTTCAAGGTAACTATTGTAAATATGTTACAGTATTCCAAAGAATGTGGCAGATTAGAGGTTGTGCAAATGTTCAATTTGAATTTATTTATGTCAACTGTATGTTTATTTATCTATGTGTAGCAGCTCTCTTTACACTACTGGGCAATAAAGCAGTTTCTGATTCTTATCAGAATCTTAGATGCTATTTTATGTTCAATTGTGGTTTAACATAGACATAGATATTCGTAAATGCAAAGTTCACATCGATATTATGAAGGAGTTCTCGCACCATTTATAAATGTATAAATCCCACAGTAAATATTGATCTCCTTATGTTACGTAATTTCAGCTCGGTGCTACATTATCAGGGGAGTGAGCAGAGGATGAAAGGTCATTAGCTTGATTATAACTCCAGACATCACAGACGAACACGTTTGAGAAAAGGACTAAGAGAAAACAGCAAACGGAATATGCCAGAGTCCAATACACTCTGTAGTAACCCAAACAGACTGCTGAAGATTAAAGGGAACAACAGTCAACTGACCAAAATGTGTAGGAGAGGGACAGAAGAAACAAAAAATGTGGGTAGAAACACATGGATATACAGTAGCAGCCATTCAAAATGGCCGTTCTCAGTCAAACGCCAGCCGAATGGCAGCCCACTTCCCTGCAACTCCCAGCAGAATCCCCTCCAACTTCCTGCCACTGGAGTGACCCCCTCCTTCTCCTGGGCATGCATATTTTTTTCCTCTGACTCCCCCCTTATTGGTTCTGACCAGAACACGACAGTGTCCTCAAATCATAACAGAAAGAATATTTTAGTACAAAGATTGATGACCTGCCAAGGACCAGCAAAGGGCCCATCAAGGAAAGTGGGGAAATTTTGAATGGCTACTACTATAGAGGCAAAGGTAGATAGATAAAGACAATGAGAAATGATTATGATCATGGATCCAAAACACATTGTTGTCCAAATTAAAAGGCTTTTCTAAGCCGATCCTCTATAAAACTAATGCTTTCTATGCTTTAAGAAGAAAAGACAGTTGAAAGACAGTTCCCTACTGTTACTCTTTTAGGATGTTTATGAGCATGTCTGTGTCTCCCTGATAAGCCTGCAAGCTGCAAACCCAGAATGCTTTAAACAGAAAAGGTGCACAGCGTTTCATCAAAGGTCACAAAGCAGCTCCACATGGGAAGGTTTCAGGTTTGCTGGCAGCCAGTTAAAGGCAGCAGCCTTTGATATAAGGGGAAAACTTTGTCTGGTTGCTCTTTATAACAGCCTCTTAACATTCAAAAGCTTTAAGGATGCATTAATGGCACAAATCCAGAATGTGTTTTTAAAAAAATATATAAATAGAACCTCATTGTTAAGTAGAGACTGATTTCTTTCCAACGCTAAAAAATGAATTATTCATATCCTGCAATCGAGCTACACAAATGACATTTATATCAATGTTTTGTCTGCCGTGGGTATGTAGGCATGTGTCTGAGTGTGTCCAGTTTAGAAATTTTAATTTGAAAAGATTCCACTGTGTGGGTAAGCCTATGGAAAGTTTCCTCTGTTTTCTGAGCATTATTCTTTCAAGAAAACCAGCAGCAGAAAAATACCAGCAAAGAGAGCTATTAGCTCTGGCTTAGAGCATTTAGAAAGCAGATGAATGAACATCTTCCCACACAGGTCTGAGACTGACCTCGTCTGGGAGCAGCAAGCCATTAAGTGAAGTTACGCAACAACTACAGAGAAACAAAAGTCAGCACTTGTAGGTCTTGTCTGAGTTCTTGGTTGTTTAACTCTTAGGCTCTTTTCTGATCGAGCTATTGTTTTATTTCCCTTTCTTTTTCTGTCTCTATTCCGAATTTGCATATCAGCAGATATTGCAAGAAGATTTTAAATATTCCAAAGTTGCTGCACCCTTATGCAGGCTTTGATTTTTTTTTTTTTTTTTTTAAAGAAAAGCGCCTAGAAAGACTCTGGCTTTCAGGGAGAAATGATCTCAGAGAAAAAAATCTCACTATTATATGGGGATTTTTACATTTGACACTGTGACATTTACATTCTAGACGTCCCAGATATCTGGTCAAAGAATGAGATAAATGTGGGTATGCTGAGGGAATTACTTTCCCAAACACACAACCAGCCTTTACTGCAAGATGATGGTGATTTTTATGATAAATGGGGCACTGAAAAAATGGGTAAGAACATATCTGACCCTGTTAAACTAAAGCTAGATGGCATCAAGAAATCACAGTCAACTAATTCAGTTATTTCAAACCAATATAAGGTTTTTGGTAATGTTAACCCTAATTTAGGGATATAATCAGTCTATTATGGGTTCTCTTGTGCATATCTGATCTGAAACACACTTAAAAAATAATGGGGACTAACATCACCCATCAGCTACTGCAGAAAATGGTTACCATGGATACCAAACATAGGCTAGTGGACAGGTATTTAAAAACGAAGGATTTATATTGATTTCTCTGGGATGTCCCCCTGCTTTATGGAGGCCCATAAAGATGGAAAACATATTTTTTTTCAATTGCAACACTTACACTCAGTTGTTTGTAAAACTGGATCCAAGTTAAACTACACCTACTTCTTTTTGTGTAAAAATCACATCTCCAATTGACTTTGAATTTGTGAATTTGTGTTATTAGCACCTATACCTTTGAAATTTAAAATTTGAAACCGGACAAACTATATGTGTACCCAATGAACACAAAACTAAATTCAAAGACTTGCACAATCACTCAACGTTATTTGTTCTATTATTTTTAATTAAAAGCTGACAAACAAGTACTGTATGCCATCATATACTTGAGTAGGTGTTATAACAAAAAATTCTATAGGTTAGCAAGGTTCTAAAGACCCGAGCAAAACAAAGAGACAAGAAATAATTAAGAAATAAAATGAAATGGACATGAGACATAACTCCACTAGGACACCATGTCCCCAGCCTCCCCTAGAAACTGAGAAAAGCTCTTCGGGGCTGTGAGTAAAGTCCCAGCAGACCATCACTATTCACCTGGACTTGCCAAGTCTGTATGGCTTCCTGCACTTTCAGCATATTGAAGATGCCACAAGGTTGTAATCGGTGGACAGCTCCATCCCTCTCTTCACCCAAGAGTCCAAGACATGTGGCTAATTGTCAGAAGATACCACCAGAAAGTCTACAGTGTCATCAACTTCCACCACCTTGAGGTGGCGAATTGCCAACTTAACATGGTGAAAGGGTTTTAGAGCTCAGATGATCCTAGAGGCCATAATGTCGCAGGATTAAATGCCCCTGGTAGGGTCTCCAAGGTCAAACAGATATTGGGTGAGGCGTTAAAGAAAAATAGAGCAGTTCAAGAAGCCCCTATGATGACAACACACACAATGCGCTTGACGTTGCCTGGTGTAGCAGAGCCGATCCCCCTCCTTTAAGCCAGGCCCAGGGTAGGGGTTAATCTGTGAGCCCCTGGTGGTCAAATAACTCCTTTTAGAAAACAGCAGACCAAGACCAAGAGTAAAATGCAAGGTCATCCCCCAGGGGAGCCACCACCTCCAGGGGGAACCATAAGGCGCTGGTACGCAGAGGATTTGGCAGCAGTAAGTGATGAAGGTGACTTGATTTAGTGATACTAAAACTGGCTCTAGGGATGTGGAATGTCATATCACTGGAGTTTAAAGAGTGTGAGCTTCTGCGGGAGGGGGTGTGATACCAGCTAGAAATAGACAGGCTCATCTCCATGCATAACCTGCATGGAGGTCATGTGTGGACGAACCCAGGCACTTAAGAAATCCTGAATTCTCTACTACGCTGGAGTGGCCGGCAAGGAAGGGGTGGAGGGCTGGGGTAGATTTAGTTTTTTTCCCCAGCTCACCCGTCTTGTGTTGGAGTTCACCACAGGGGATGAGAGAATGGCATTGCTTTGTCTTCGAGTATGGGTGCGGTTTCAGACTGTCGTCTCGACCTATGTGCCAAGTGGCTGTATGAAGTATCAGGTCTTCTTAGTGTCCCTGGTGGGGATGCTGGAAGGTGCTTCTCCTGAAGATTTCATTAATTTGCTGAGGAACTTCAATGCCTGTGTGGGAAATGACAGTGACACCTGGAGGGGACTTCTGAGCAAGTCATGGATTGTCCATAAGAACACCACACCACTTCCTTAAGGATGTCCATCAGTGCAATTGGCACCAGGAGTCTTAGGCCTTGGTTCAAGACCAAAAGAAGGGGGCTTACCCTCTTCAGGTCGGAGGGCGGTTAATGCCTCAAGTAAAGGATTTCAAGTTTCTTGGGGTCCTGTTCTAGCCTGACGTAGTCCGACTCAATTCTAGTCAGAATATGAGTCTGATACTGCTCCATAGAGCTGTGATTATGGGGCGTGTTTTGAACGAACCAGAAAAAAATGCCTCTG
>NW_015150825.1:613619-638073 GCF_000732505.1 Cyprinodon variegatus
ACGTTGCTCTTGATCATCTGTCCATCATCGTATAAAGCCCGCCCTGACAATTTGATTGGATCGCCTGACAGTGGGCTTTAATACTCGCGCTACTATGGAGCAGAGCCAGACCGAACTTCCCAGAACTCAAACCTTGTGGGCGGGACTAAGTTCGGAATGGCACCCAGGCTAGTCCTGTTCACCATTGAGGAGAGAATGTAGCAGTAGACAGATCAATGTGGCTGCCACTTCAATGTGGGCACTGATTGTAAATTGACAACTAAAAACTTTGCCGTGTAGTTTGGTACAATAGTATAATAGGATATGATAAGGTATAATAGTGGGTTCTATTTAAGTCTGAACTTGGAGAAGAAGTGACTTAATCTCTAAGTTGTTTGTGTTCCAGTTTCCTGTTTCTGGATGATCTATTGTTGTCCATTGTTTGTATATGGCCACTACAGCCCGTATTACAGCCATAACAATGACAAAAACAGTGCTGTTTATGGTATTACATTTTCCAAAGACACAAATAGAGTCAGCATGGCATTTTATTTTAGGTGCTTTGTCAAGTTAATTTATTGCCACTTTCCCATGTCCTGATTTCACCTCCACTTTCATACAAGTTCCCAAAATCTACCTGGTTGCTTGGTCATCGGGTTTAGATACACTTATATAGATTTTTTTTTTTTTAAAAGAGTAGGAATCATGCTTCATCAATTACGACAAGGAGTCCAGACCCTAAAGCAGCAGGCCAGCACCATTTGATTGTAATAGAATAAACTGTTAATGGAGCAAAAACTTTTTTACAGCATTTTTTTATTCTTTGTTACATTTGGCAGGAATAAAAAAAGAGAATATCAGAGATATTCTTATAAAATGTTTTTAAGATTACAGATTCATTTTTCTATTCATTATATTATTCTCCATATCATTATAGTTTGTTAGTGGGAATACAAAATTACCCATATTTGACACAAAAACATCTGTAACAGCTCTATGTGCAGCTAAGCCCTGTCAGACAGTGTCAGTGACAACGGAGCTTTGAGCCTTGGCATGCACACGCCATCAAAATAAAGCAGAACATGACAGATGCATTCACACATACATTCCTTCTTTTCACTCTCTTACTCATTCATCACATTTACATGAGAATTTTTTTTTCTATACTGTGCCATAACTGCGTTTTCTGAGACAGAGACAAATGAGAGGACTGAGGAAGGAATGGTTCACCCACTAGAGATGAAATATCCATGTTCATTCTCTCTGCTAGTGGCAGATGTTTGTTTTTGTATTACCGACTGTGACAACTCTAAAGGTCATATGAGCGTGTAACTGATAATGACCAATTGCTTTTCTAAAGGATGGTATTGGTGTATTGATTAGGCATTAATCCTTAATGTGCATTATTCAGGACTATATTGCAACCGTAGGTTTGCTGCTGTATAAAAGGCTTGTGCTAAAAAGTGATGTATTTCGAAAAAATATTAGTCTCAATTAAGTGAAAGGGATACAGGCTGCTTGTGGGTTTGGAAGCAAAAAGTATGAAAATAGTAGTCATTCATCATCGTGTCATGTGAGTGCTTGATCAAAAACGCTCCCATATCAGAGGCAACGCAATATATCTTACAAGGGAGAGATCAAAATCTATGAACGTCTGACAGGTTAATCTGGGCTTTTTTTTTTTTTTAGCTTGCAAGTGTCATTAAGAGAAAAAATTGCTGCATGAAAATGTTGAAAGCTGGGAGGAGAAGCCCCCTTATGGCAAAACAAAAAAGCTACAAGCACTTCACCATATTTGTACCTCAGGCCATTGTTGGAGAGAGCTTCATTCATTTATCAGAATTAGTCAGTGAAAGGCCATTAAAGAGGTAGACACCTTCTCCTCTTGCCTCTCAGCAGAAACTGTTACCTCCACCAAGGATTTGTTTTTAGGTAAGTTTGTGTTTGTTTGTGTACAGGATAACTTGAAAAGTTATGAATGTTTTTTTTAATGAAATTATAGCAAAGGTGCATCTCAGTCCAATTAATAATTAATTCAGCTATAGGTGTAGGTCACAATATGGGACAAAATGTGCTGCTTAGCAGAGGTCTGCGCTCTCATAGTGCTTTTCTAGTTATTTGTGACCTCTTAAAGCGTGATTAGAGAGGACAACAGGTGAACATCTGCAGGACTGTTACATACTGAGAGGCTCTTTGTCAATGTTGGCCCTTATTCTAATGTTCTATTACTTTGATAAAGGATTCATAATTTATTTTAATTTTTTTTGCTGTGCGGTGAGTTTTTTCTACTCTAAACATTATGTATCACAATATATCTTTATATCAGAGTTTGTTTGTATATAGTTTGGGAAACAGTTGCTCAATGGAACTCATTTAACAATTAAAAAGTATTGAATCTGTTAGAACCTCTCTTAGTCCATAACCCTCTCTTAATGCTTTGCAAAGTTTAAAATCCATATCTTTAATGACTGTAATAGATATAAGGAAAAACAAAAAAAAAAAAAACTAAATAAGTGAAATAAACACAAAAATGAAAAGAAAGACAATCATTAACGCTCTTAAAGCTTTAAAGAAAACAGTGTCAGATTAAACAAAGTTTTTAACCCCCCTCTTTCTCTAAGGAGTAGAATCAATGAGGCAGATGAATGCTGATCCATGTCCATTTCTTCAGGTCACTGCAGTTCCTTTGGAAATTGAAGGGTAATATTGACCACACTCTCCAGTTCCAAAGAAATTTCCTACACTGCATCATTGGACTGAGGGACTAGGTTAATAAATACCCTGTTCATCCTAAACGTGTGTTTTCTGTTTAATTTGATCTAATAATTCTATAAAAGTTGCCCTAGTTGACTATCTGTGTTACAAAGAACAATTGAAATGAACTGATAAACTTCAAGTGTCGGTTGAAGATGTTAACTGAAACCAATATAGTCACGGAAATAAAAAAATAAGAGCTTTTACTGAGAAAATATTTAGCCTTGTCATGGCTTTGGAGCTGTTTATGCTTTCTTTTTTAGTTTTAATTGGTTTAATTTCCATTTTTTTGTTAGTCTAGCTGTTTTTGGTTATATTTGTTGAGTTCTTATGTATTTCTTGTTTACTCTCTGTTGCCCTCTTGTGTCAGTCTCCTTCCCCTAGCTCCCTTCTAGATGTTTCCATCCACACCTGCTCCTTGTCATCTCATTAGCCCAGTCTTTGTCCTGTCTCCCATATATACTCTCTATATAATTACCCATGCGAACACCATGTGCAATAACCCCGTATAATAATCCTGCTGAAAAAAAAAAAAAAAAGGCTGTCATATGTGGACGCACTATATATACTGTATATATCTAATGCATTTTTTCTTCCTTTGGCACCTTCTTCTTCTCCTTTGATTATTTGAGCTAATGTAACAAATGAATTTCTCCACTGTGAGATCAATAAAGTCAATCAATCAATTAAACTAAAATTAATTGTGGATGAGGAGAAGGTCTACACTAACAGTGCAATATGGGAAACACAGAACAAAGACGATATAGAAGATGATCAGGACCTGCTGAGGTTGTACTTGATGCAAGAAGTAAAGTCTATGGGCCTTCTTCTTAACAGTATTTATGTCTGAGGACCATCTCAGGTCCAATAAAAGGCAGTCATTTCAGTTCAAAGAGGATAGGTTGGGGCACCCTAGGAGTGTGCTGATGGCTTCAACAGGAGATGATTCCTCGCCTCACATGCTGCTTGCCATTACTTTAGAGATCATTGACAGGATCATTGCTGATCCATTGACAGGTATAGAGTTGAAGGTGGTGTAGGCTGAGTTTAAGTCAACTATGTTAAGTACCCTAATGTTCACATTAATACCTCCTGTTGGTGAAATAGAGCAGTATATAGGTTTAGACTGGACTTATCTTATGAACACACTTTAAAGAAATTAAGGAAAGAAATCCCTGTTTAAAGATAAAATGTGATGTAATGTAGCTAGGCCTAGATCTGTCATTTAGCTTTTTTAGACTTTCCAGTTTATTGATTTGGGCGTCCATAGCTTTTTCTGAATTTCCTCACTCTTTCTATCCTTTTATTCAAGGGCTGTGGATACATATAACTAGCAACCAAGGAAATATGTTTCAATCTTTCTATGTAATAAGAAGTAAAAGTTGGCAATGGATAAGTAAAAAAAGCAGAGTTTGATGACTAATCTAAAGTCCTGAGATGGACAGAGCAGCTAAGCCCATCAGCTGTTTTCTCAGTTTCATCCTCTACAGGAGGGATTTAAAAAAAAGAGGAGGCCAAAGTCAGATGATATCAAGCCTGCTGGAGGAAAAAAGTGTTTGCCGAAACCAATTTTCCCCAAGAAATGCATGTTCTAGAAAGTGTCGAAGTAAACAGAGTCTGAGACTGGAATCCTGAGGCTGTTTGGTGGTGTGAAAAATGATCTCAGCTGAGGAAGACTGAACGGATACAATCCCTCCGAATGAAGAGCCAAGACCCAGGAACAGAGAGCGACAGAGAGTAACAATGAGAAAAAGGAGGCCGCATTTAAAATGTATGAATTTATACATCAGACTGTCACAAAAAGAAAGAACAAACAAAGCATATTAATGAGACACAAATCAATGATTTATATCTACAACCACACATGTAAGAGGGCTGAATGATTTGTAAAATGTTATGAAAAACTATCTAACATATAAAAAATATATTTTACAAAACAATATCTAGTTTAGTATAACTTAGCCTGCTTTGAAAATGTGTTCAGCCTTTAAATATTGCCAAAATTTGTCATATTACAACCAATAACCTGGGAAATTAATCTGACAGACTGACATAAAGTTTAGAGCATAAATGTAACGTGGTAGAAAAAAGACCTATAGTTTTCTTTTAGTTTTAAACTACAGAAATCCAAAATTATTTTTGTGTCTTTGCATTCAGGCTTCTAGATTCACAACTAAGGAAAATGTAGCAACTGCAGTTTGAAGCCATCACAGCAGGAGTCAGTAGGATGACTCCATCACCAGTGCTGAGGAATTACTGTAATAATTTTAAATGCATTTTTTTTTTCTATTTTTCTATTTTACTTATTATTGCTATTATCATGATTATAATTTTATATAATTAGAAACAAGTGGGTGCTACAAATTGTGCGACTTTTGAAAGGAATTGTTCGGATTATATTGAAAAATAGTACAAGGATCGAAGTCATAATATGCTTAACCCCTATTGTGATAAATGTGGCTTAACTTTATCATTATGTGGTGTGAAAAACTTCTCTACACTTGACTCTTTATAAAAAAAAAAAATTAAAAAGAAGTATAGATGCCTAGAATTTCCTTTCAAATATGTTTGTTTGAAATAGTTTATCCAGTTTTCTTCACACAAATCTGCAGGAAATTTGGAAATCCCTTTTTACTACAGAACATAAAGATTAAGAGAAGACGTTAAGAGTAACTTAAAGAGAAAATATATCAAAGAAAAGAAACATTAAATCCTCTGGCTGCAGCTTGTTGAAATACTAAAGAGGAAATCCCTTTTAGCATCTCAGCAACTGTTCTGAAAGGCTCTGATAACACGGTTTATTACCCCAGTGACAGACCCTGTATAAATCTGCAAGATTGGAAGAAACAGCAGAAAAGCGAAACGAGAAAGTTTGATGGACAATGTCTTGGTCCATAGAAAACAACATTCTGTCCTGATCTGACCTATGTTTATGTCACCATGGCTTTTCAGGCTCTGATGTTGTCATAAAAATAACTGAAAGGGCAGACAGGGCCAAGGCAGGACAGCCATGCTTTAGTCTGTTTGTATATCTCTGAGCTTGCGTGAGCTCTCAAGCCAAATGTGTACAGAGTGCCTCACTTTTTGCTTGTGCGCCAGCTTGATCTGTGTGGGTGTTTGTGTGAATGTGTGTGTGTGCCCGCTTGGTGCTTTGATATCTTCCCCATTGGCAGCTCTGGTATGAGCGGCTGCTTTGATCCATTTTGAAACAGACAGAAATGCCCGAGTTCCTCAGCTGCTGTTCTGAACAAACAGGCCGAAAGGCACAAAGACTGAAGGAAGTGGAGGGGCAGAGGGATTCCCATTGTTTTCCTGCTGCCTCTGTTTTACCAACTGTTTTCAGAGTAACAAGTGTTTGCATCAATAAAAGATCCAAATCAAAAAGCCATTGAAGTCTATGAGTTTTTTGCTTTTATTGAACTGATTACAACCACAGTATAGATTTAACTTGTTAAACCCATCAATGTACATATAGAGATCTGAAACAGCATGTGCATGCACAATAAAAACAAAAATATGCTTGACAAATTAAAACAAAAACTCTTCCATCAGGTGGGACATAAGAAAGAAAAAAGGAGAACAGACCCTGTCTCATTGTAAAATGTTGAGAACTGAGAGTGGAGGTGCATTGAGATAGAAGCCAGGAGCGTTGCAAAGACATTGATATGCAGCATTCTGCAGAGGAGCGCATTGCATACAAACGCCCTGAAGTTGAATACAGGCATTAATATATTCTGCTAATTGTTATTCATCTCGATTTGCTCCGGTGCAGAGAGTCCAGTGAGTTTCATGCATTATGCGAAACATAATGCATGAAGCTTCAAAAACAACAAGTTAATACTAGGAAACTGAGTTTTCCAAAAATATGGATGATAAAAAAATGTTTTGCCTGATTTGTAAGAATCATGGCGCTTTCATTAATACGTTATATCACTTTAAATAGCTAACTTTGCACTCATAGGAATGCGAATATGTGCTAAACTTGACTTCTGAGCAAGTCAAGGAAAAAGTGTTTAAAAATCATTCTTAAGGGTCGTTTTTCTACTGTGACAATTCTTATTAACATGCCATGTGTGCTGCGCTTGTGCAAAACACAGAGGGGGCAGTTGAAATCAGTTGAACAAATATATTATTTTAATGAATTAGAGGGTTTCCCTGCTTTACTGGCTCTTTCAAGGTGCATTGGCAAGTTTTTGAGAAGGGCGGCCTACAGCATTGATAGGCGCCATGCTATACTGACCTGAAAAAAATCTCAAATTAAGCTGAAGCTTCAGCTTAATTTATGAGGTCAACACATATGGTGTTGTTTCAAAGCACTGCATTTTTAAATTAAGAGAATATTACAAAGGTCATGTTCCGCAAACTTTTGCTTAAGAATAAATAATACAATATGCTTTTACCATAGTATTACTTCTAAATTGTCCCCCTTCAAACTGAACTTAAGCTTCTTATATACTCCACAAAAACTGATACATTTGTTCTTTTTCTAGTTGCAGCAAGAATGAGATAAAGGTTTGTTTTGACTCAGTATTTAGCTGAAAAATATGGCAGAGGAAGCATTTTTCAGACTGATGGAGGAAGAAGGAGGGAAGCAAAAGGCTTTATTTAACCTGATTATATAAATATAAATGTACATATATTCTCACTGCCTCAGCCTGCTCAAACAAAATCAAATATATTGTTGGAAGGGAAACATTTTTGAAAATCATCTCTTCTTTCTCTGCCTAATAACGCCTGTCCAAATCCAAAGAACTAGCAGCAATAGACCCTAAGACATGGCTGGCAGAATAAAAAGATATAATTTTTTTTTTTCTTCTGTGAGAGAAAATTCTTAGCTCCCAGAGTAGTGGCCTTAAGGTTGACTAAATATTAAACAAATATGTTTGAGAATTTCTTAACTCTTTGGCTATTTTAGGCTCTTGGTGTTTTGCTGATCTGGCTGCGACAAAAAGGATCTTGTTAAAACCAATAATCTTCAATCACAACACAGACCCCAAAGCAGAGCCCTTGCAAAAAGAAATGGATTCTTGTTGAGTTCCTGGTGGAATCAAACTGACCTGTAAGGGAGAAGTGCCCATACTTACAAACTAAGCAGAAGCTGCCTACTGCAAGGAAATTATGTTTTTCAACTCAAAATCAATAGTTATATTGATTCATTCTTTAATTCTTTATGCAACTTCTGTTATTCATCTACATTTAATAAACCTAGTAAAACTTTCCCCCTTGATCTCTGAGTGGTTCTCTGCATGTGGGTCAGATCGCTTAAACCAATCATGACATTGTCGCATATTGAGTATTTTATAAGTTAATGCACCTGAAAAAAAATCATTCCTGGGGACATATTTGTATGTTGTTGTTTTTTTTTGTACAAATCTGAGGCGCTGTAGCTCATAAACGCATATATACAGGGTGTGAAAATACAGTAGATGATGTGCGTTTCATGATAGGGGGATGAGTGAAATGATGGTGCACAATTTTTTAAAATGTCAAGTGTTCTAAAGTAAAAAAGGTTTAAGTAAAATTCAAGTCCAGATTCATTTGGTGTCCAAGTCCAAGTCAAGCCAACAGGTTTGGAGCATTTTTCAAGTGAAGTCTAGTCATAAAATAATGCCTTGAGTCTGACTCGAGTCGAAGCCTCCTAACCTCTAGCTGTCACTACATTAATGAAGAAGGACAAGAAGAAGCAGAAGAAGGAGCGAGGGAAAACAGGCAAAGCATAAATAGCAGATCTTTAAACTTTAACTCGATTCATGTGGCTGCCTAACAGACATCTTTACATGCTTAATAAAACGGGTGTCGATATTTTCTTTAATCCTAAAAACATGACACTGCTTTAAGAGATCAAAAGATGATTTGTCAGAGAGAGAGTTGATTATACCAAGAAATATAATCTAAAATATAAAACATTCTCTAGCAGGAAATGGCATAGAATTGAAACTTGAAAGTTGAGGGAATTATAGTCATCATATGGTGATGAAGGATTCCACTGCAGTGCATTTGGGAAGTTTTTACACTGATTTTTAAGGAATCAACATGGTTGCATTAGAGTAAATTGGTAACAGTCACACAGACACAAAACATTTTCTTTGTAGGAGGATTAAAGCCATGCCATCAACTGTCGTGCTTTACCTGAATTGGATGTCGTTCCAGCAGGACAAGTATTACAAGAAACATTCTCTAATCAATATTTTAATCCTCTTTGTGGATATTTCTGGGGATTCATAACATGATACAAAGTGAAGGCCTATCTTCTTTCAGTTTTGTGCTTTGGGTGATTTCCAGTTCCTGACAGATAATGAGCACATTTGCTGATTCCAGTCATAAATTAATGTTTTATTCATGCTTTATTATTACTCAATCACTGGCTGCCCTTGCAATGCTCAGTGTGTTTTTTTGTTGTTATCACCCCCTCCGGCATACGCACTATTTTAAGGGTGTCCAGTTTTCAAGAAAGACAAAAAAATTATTAAATTAATCAAACATTAGGGGATAAGTGAACTTGTTGCTAAATTACAAGTATTTTTTATATTAAAATCATAACCAAAAATAACCCAAAGATGGGTGCGGATATGACCAGCTGTTCGCTGTACACACTGAAGTGAGATTATGACTATTTATAGCAAGTGCTGAAAGCGCAGCATAATAACATAATTAACAAAAGCTATATATATATATATATATATATATTTTAATTCTGACTTACTATTAAAACATACATGGATTTAAAATGAGAAAAGAGCCTTTTAGGATTTTACCAACCAGTACAGATTTCTCTTTTCTGAATGTTATTTTCTATTACATGTACTTTTATTTGTGCATTTCAAAGTGTTATTTTGATCTTATTTCTTCTGACTTTAACACAAACTAAACCTTTAGTTCAAACTGTAACATGTTTATAAAATATATAGTTTTAACTCTTGTGTCTTTTTAATTCATCCTTCTGTTTTAGTGACATTGTCCAAATGTTTAGGGTCCTTCTTTCTGATCTATTTCAAGCATTTTCTTTTTGCTTATTTTTGTTTGGTTGAGCCATATTAATAGTAATATTAATTAATGAATTAAAACCAATTAATGTAGAAGTAATATAATATATAAGTAATATTGCAAAACTAATGTTTACTTCAATACTGCAACTAATTTAAGCGGATGTCCTAGATTTTTTTTTTATCAGTCTAAGTATTACCATTAAACTGTTTACATTTGTTATGTTATATTGGTATTTGTATAAATGCTGTGTGAAATAAAGGCATGAAGATCACAGTTTGATATTTTATTAGGTTATTCTGCTTTTTTTATTTCAAAATATAAAAGTAACAAACATTGGTCATGAAAAAAAAAAAACATGAGCTGTAGGTTCATTGAAAGAAATAGTAACTCTGAGTTTTGCAGAAAAATAAGTGATGACAAGATTTTAGTACTCACTGTAGTATCCTTTCATCTCTTTTCACAAAAGATCATTAAAGTGCTTAAAAGAAAATGCAATTTAAAAATGCATAAACAGAGAGAAAAAAGACTTTGATGATCAATGACTGACTGATTGGTGCATCATTATTCAAAATTCCTGAAATTAAATCCATTTTCATCATTAATCAAACTCATCATTTAAACATAAATTAAAGCAGTGGTGTCAGAAAATGAACCTTTGATACATTTAGAGAGCAAAATGCAGTGCTTCACATAACAGTAAGGATGTGTACCTATTCAGTCTGTCTGTGAGCTTTATCTCTTTGCATACTGTAGTTGAATATGTCCCGTTTGTGAATATCTCCTAAGCTTTACAGGAAAACCAAAATTATGAAAATCTTGTTTCCAATCAACAGACTACATAAAGTTAAGTGGACTCAATGTCTCACTGAGCATAAAGGCAGTTTTAACGAATCCAACTCATTAAAACTGGCTTTATGCTGGTAATAAAGTAGCATCGGTGAAGATGTACTCTCTGTAATTGTGGTGACAGCCTCAAATGGATGCTTTTACCTGAATAAACTGTTTAGGATTATTCTTCAATCCATTTCAGGAAATAGAAAGAGCTTTTGGGTTCTGTACTGACCTACTGGACTTCCAGTCAACTCTGTAATTCAGGATTGATGAGTAACACCCAGAGGCCACCAGCTAACCTCTAGGTACAATGTACAGCCAGCTTCCCTTGTGAAACAGTGTCAGGGATTGTTGCACCTGCTCGTCATCACAGCACAGCAGGTACATGAGGAGCATCACTGCGGCGCATGCTCTGCCCCCCGCCAGCAGGCCTCAAAACTGAAGCTGAAGTGATTCTCAGATGAGAGGTGTAACTGATTCAGTCACACCAACCCACAGGCTAACACTAGGAGGAGACCTAGATCTGGATCCTGACCACTAAAAACAACTTGATAGTAAAATCTCAGCAACATCTGAGAGCCATCAAGACTGTTATATTGACTGGTAAAATTCTACATATTTATTTTTTTTACCTGCAACAATATTTAGTGCCCCAAAGCTAGATAGAATACTTTGAAACAATTTGTCTATATTTAAATAAATTCTTTCTATAAGAATTAGACAAACTTATTACCGGTATATAATTTTGTATACACAGAGTGTATAAAAAAATAAATTGTTTTGGACAGCTCACATGACATTTACATTTCTTAAAGTGCAGCAGTGATCAAATGTAAACATTGGGAGAGAAAAAACATGGTGCCAAAAATGCATTAATATGGTCAGTATGATGCAGAGACTGTGATATGATTTACAGTTTTGTTCAACATTTAGCTTTTTTTCAGTTTTATTCTTTCTTTTTAATTTTTTCAGTTTTTTTTACATTCAGCCGTCTGATGGCAGTGGGGAAGAAGCTGTTTTGGAATCTGCTGGACCTCCAATGAATGCTGCAAAGCCTCTTCCCAGAGGGCGGCAGGGAGAACAGTCCAAACAGTCAAATGCACAATGAGAAACACCAACTATGCATGTTACCCTGAAGGGCCTTCCTTCATTTGCTAAAGAAGAATGCATGACTATGTTGTGTGTTAAATGCAAACTAAGGTGTATAATGATATGTCACTCCTTTCTCGGTTGTAGCTAATGCTTAATTTTAATGGACTTCTTGTCAAATATGGATCACAAAGACACACAGAAGACCTAAAAAACCCTTTCATGTGATCATGCCATCTTTCGATTTTTCACAAAAGACTGAAATATGTTAAATTAAACAGAGGAGATACTTTTTTTTCAACTCTAAAGCCAAAATTGACCAGCAATAAGGCAGATTAGTTTTTTTTTAACCTGCTGTTGGGGAATTTGGGTCAAATTTAGAATTGTAGGAAAACTGTTAGCAAATCATCATATTTTTTGTAAATGTAATTTAACTTTATCAATGTGACAAAACAATATTTTTGTCTCATACCAAAGGAAAATTAATCAGAGTGAATATTGATCCAGCTTTAATGAAGGCTATCACAATGGTTTATACAAAGGGCCCAGAATGTGGCGAATAGAGGTGTGCACCTTGTGAGATCCTCTGTGTGCACATCGACTGTCCCTCCTGGCTGTGTATCCAGTGCAAATGATGTTCAGGAGTTATGGGTGACTGGTGGCTTCTGTGTCAGCTGGGTTGGACATGAGACATGACCGTGAAGGGAGGAATGAAGTGGAGAAGCAGGAAGGAGAGGAGGATGATTAGTGGTGCTTCTTCCTGTGCCTAGAGCTGGTAGAGATGAAGGCTTGTCATGCTGGGTCAGCGGCTCCTTTTGAGACGAAGATATTCTTCCTGCAATAACTCTTTTGGGTTCAGATAATCATGACAGTTTTTGCCTCTGATTGTGATTTAAAAAGGTGTTCCGTTTGTTGCACGAATTTGTAAATTCACAAGTCAATTTAGTTCTTCCTCATAATACTGCAACAATTTGACAAAGGAGAAGAAAATCATCAATATTTCATCTTAGCCTACAGATTGTTGCTGTAGCACACACAACAGAAAGCTCTATAATCCATTGTCGCTGCCGCTGCAAAGATGTCAAAAGCATAGAAAAGACAAGCTGTAAGACACAAAGTGACTGAGATGGGAAGATGTCTTATTAAAATCCAGAGCTCTGTACATATATTCGTGTGGAGGCTGGAGCTGTAGGGCTTAGCCTCAGGTGTCAGGGACCAGTCTTGTTCACCCACACTGATAAAAATACATCTGCAAGGAGGACAAAAAAAGATCACACTGTGACTTACTTCCTCTGCAAGCTGCAGCTTCTCCACGGGCAGAAGCCAGCTAATTGCCTTTAGAGTGCTCATTTCATTTTTGAATACAGATTCAAAAAGCTCAAAATGCATATTTTATTTGATGTTTTAATAGATTTGTTTGACAAAGAAAGAATACTAAAAGAAATGCAGAAAGATTTGTTGAGTAAAAGCCAAGATATTTTCTGTTCATCAATAGCCAGAGAGAAGATCTTACAAAAACTTGAAAGAAAGAAATGTGTAAACGGGCAGGTCATTAAACATAAATTAACTGGACTGAATGTCCTTGAAATGAAACAAAATACTAAAATGAAAAACCTACACTGAGAAAAAAAATCAATAGCAAAGCAAGAAGATTACTACAATTGTTAAATAATCGACAGCATGAAGCAGTAAACAACCATCGCCATGGAACATAGAAGTGACGTGTCATGAAAACATGACTAAAATCTGAAATTTACCACAGAGAAACAAAACAACTTTAATTTGAAATGGTCCCTTAATGAAAACTATGAATCTAGTGAACAAAAACTAACTCTGAATGAATAGCAAAGGGCTATAATTTTAGCTTTTCACATCCTTACAATCCCATTATCATTTGACGCATCAGCAATTAACTTAATAATTAGCAACATTAATTAAAGCCTCATAATCAGCAACACCAACACTGAAAACTTGTAAAAAACGAACTATTTTACTGCCAGACAAATGATTCCCACGAATGCAACGCAGCCTAAACAGGCCATCCGCTCATCACATCACAAAGACAAACCCATGCACACAAACCCTTTAGGCTCATTTAGGTTCCCAAATGAACTTATCAGATATGTGTTATGAACTATGGGAGGAAGCCAGAGTACCTGGAGAGAACCCATACATGCACAAGGAGACTATTCCAAATCCATGCAGAAAGACACTTGGCCATAGATCAAATGCAGAATCTTCTTGCTGCAAGACAACAGTGCTATAAACTGCTCAGCCACGTAGCCAAGGTTTACGCTAGGATTTTTATTACATTTTAGCTGGTGCTTTAATACAACCATAATAGCAGACTACCAAAATAAACAAAAAGTGTTGTTTCATTATTGCTAAATGTTAACATGTTGAATATACTGTTAGGTTTCGCTAAACAGTAATTATGAAACCAGTTTTATGAAGTGTTAAGTTCTGTCAATTATGCATATGGATAATAATGCCCCCTTTTACATTTTATGTGTTCACTATATTAAAGGAGTTTAAATTTATTGTGCTACTCCATGAGAAGCTTAATATTTATTGACTTAATAATTCATCTATTTCAAGAGAACACAATAAACTTTCAACTGCAAACTATCCATTATGAATTATGTTGCCTTTTTACAATATACACACATATCTGCCAAGATCATACCACACCTTAGCATTTAGATCAAATAGCTGAGACCGAGGAATAAAGGGGGGTTGCTCAAAATGTTCTGCTTTTACCTTATGGGATTTCTTCAGGGCTTTAGCCAGGTCTCCTTGTTAATGTCTCCTAAGGTGGGAAATTGTGTTAAAATGTCTCAGTTAAAACTAAATAAAGCATTATTCAGTTTATGTAACCAAAAGGATGTTCTGAAAGATTGTAATATCATTACAGAGTCACTGCTAACACTCAAGTAATTGATTTTTCTATAAGAATAATCTAAGGCAGCAGCCAACCTTTAAACTTTTTTCCACCATAGAAATAGATCTCTGTTAACAGCAACATTGTTTGCAGCTGTTAGTATAAAGTTACTGTACAGTTAAATTGTTTCGTCCCCTAACATTTTAATGTGACACAAAACCTTTGTGAATAAGAAGTAGGCTTAAGGTTTAATCATGTGTAAGGCTTAATGGATGTGACATGCATGTGAACTTTGCAAAGGCAGTGAGAAGATTGCATGTTAAGCAAACTTGGCAATAATAACTACTGACCAGATTTCAGGGTGCATGTAAGGCTCCTACAACCTCCGGCCAATCGGCAGCTTGGCATTTTCATGCAGGAAGGCCTTTTGCAAAGGTCCCTACTAAATGTGGAAACTGTGTGTTTGTGAGCCTGAACGCTGCTTTGCAGAATTTTGCCATGGACTATAGAACTTTGATGTATAGAACTTTGGACTGTAGAACTTCGGGCTGTAGAACTTTGGTCTTTAGAACCCAAGAGTGTAGAACTTTGAACTGTAGAACTTTATACTATAGAACTTTGTACTGTAGAACTTTGGACAGTAAAACTCTGGACTATAGAACTTTGGACTATAGAACCTTGGATTGTAGAACTCCGTACTATAGAGCTTTTGACTATAGAACTTTAGACTGTAGAAGTTCAGACTGTAGAACTTCAGACAGCTGAACTTTGGACTATAGAACTTTGGGGCTTTAGAACCCAAGAGTGTAGAACTTTGGACTGTAGAACTTTAGATTGTAAAACTCTGGACTCTAGAACTTTGGACTGTAGAACTCCATACTATAGAGCTTCAGACTATAGAACTTTAGACTACTGAACTTTGGACTATAGAACTTTACACTGCAGAACTTTGGGCTATAGAACTTTTGACTATAAACCTCTATACTGTAGAACTTTGGACTATAGCACTTTACACTGCAGAACTTTGGACTATAGAACTTTAGACTATAAAACTCTGTACTGTAGAACTTTGGATTATAGAACTTTACACTGCAGAACTTTGGACTATAGAACTTTAGACTATAAACCTCTATACTTTAGAACTTTGGACTATAGAACTTTACACTAAAGAACTTTGGACTATAGAACTTTAGGCTATAACTCTGTACTGTAGAACTTTGGACTATAGAACTTTACACTGCAGAACTTTGGACTATAGAACTTTAGACTATAAAACTCTGTACTGTAGAACATTTCTATAGTTCACATTTCTACTGTAGAAATGTGAACTATAGAACTTGTGACTGTAGAGCATGGACATTTTCAACTGCTGGAAAAACTCTGACTGATCTACTTCTAAGTCACACGAAGTTAACTTTTCCAAACTTGTATAGCAAATCTTAAAACCATTTTGTTGTGATATTATTAATCATAAATGCATTTTATCTACACATATTTATTTTAAGCTGTACTTGTTTCACATGCGTGTCTGTGTATACGTAGGGCACAGTTCTGGCCTGCGGCAGACGCCCTAATCTCCTCACAGTCATGCTTTAGGAAGAGATTATGAAAATGATGCAAGCAGTTTGTCACTTTAGTTTATTGCTACTTCTGTGCACACAAACACATGCACACTGTTTATAGATGGGTGTGTACACTGTTCTATAGCCCGAGGACTCTATAAAGCTGTGAGTAGTCCATTTCTGCAGATTAAGCACAGAGGGCTGCTATAGCTTGAATGCAAATGTGGAGGCAGTGCAGGTAGAAGGACGGAAAGGGGATTAACTCATAAATTAAAGCAAACTTTAACAAAAAAGAGAAAATTGAAAGAGCCAGTGAAAAGAATAATGTCCTTGGAGAGGCAAAACAAAAATGTTATTTTAATCACAGGATAATTGGAATGGGCCATTTCCTTCTTTGCCATTTCTTTCTTATTCCATTTTCCTGCGTCTCACTTCTTCTTTTGACCTTCCAATTCCATTTCTGCTTCTTCCCTTTAAGGATTTGCCCCGCTGTGCTGAATTTGGAGCCAAGATAAGAGAAAAAAACAGCTTTTCACTTTTTACTGGATATATCCTAACTCGTTTGGATTAAACCTGAGTGGAGGTTCTTATGTGTCAATATGGACAAAGAGCTCAGGACACTTTTAATTCAAGCACTCCGTAATCCTACTAAAGGTAAATCTATGTTTAATGCAGATATAAATATGTTCTTTCACAGATCATTTGCATCAGCACTCAGCCATCCCTGCTTTTAACCCTGACTTTATCAAAGCATCTAAAAGAATCAATGCCAATACTTCTCTTAATGTAACTTTTTTAAACTTGAAAAATGCATATTCTGCATTATTTCTCTGTTCCAGGCATACATGGATTTATCCATGTGGCGGGTGGGGAACGTAGCCTCTGAATGAGTCCATGTGTGCCATGATTGCAAATCTGCTTTCCCTCGATGGTTCACAGTTGCAAGCAGCATGTTCGTTCCTTTGCAAGCGCTGTAGGACAGCCTGTGCAAGCAGAGCGACACCATTTTTTCACATTTGAATTTCATAGAGAAAGGACTGAAATATTGCAGGGCAAATCAGATAGAAAGATAAAGAAAATTTGTTTCTCTCCTAGGGATTTTTGAAAGGACCTTGGATATTTACATTCAAGATGTTCCTCTTGGCATCATCCACAAATGGAAATTACTTTCTCAATATTGCATTTTAAGCATAATGACTGCACTCGTTCTCGCTGTAGTACAACTACACTCTATTTAGCAGCAAATCAATATCTTTTCGTTACAATCATTGACTCCGACACTAACAAACCGTAATTTTAAAAAATCTTTTTGGAGCTTGTTGAGCCCCGATCGACCTATAAATCTCTGTTCCAAAACAGCAGGACTCCACCCAGAGAGACTAATTCATGCTAAAATCAGATTTAAGCCGGTTTAAAGATCTAATGAAAAGTGCTGTGTTTATGTAGATGGAAGTGTTGTGACACAAGGCCCATCTGCATCTAGTTCTAAACCTATATTGAGAACATTGATGAGCCCTCAGGGAGAGAGAAAGAGAAACTGAGAAAAAAGGGAAAATAAGATGGAATAAGATGATCGATGCAAACCATGGCACCTCTTTTTTTTTGACAAAATTTCTTTCCCTCTTATTCCTTCCTGGCATTTGGCTCCGTTTTCTCTTCCCTGTCTCAAACAGCAGCACCAAGGGCAGCGGTTCTAACACATCACACCATACAGCAGAAATCAATGAAAACCTAAAAGAGATGGAGGACTGGGGGAAGAAAATGAGGCCATACATTTCATAACCGTGTTGACTCTGTGGTCCTCCAAACCTCAGGATCCACTGGCACTAACATACACTCTGAAATGTCTTAAAAACGTGTAGGTGGAGGGGAGTTTTTTATTGTAAGTATCACAAGAAATGAAATAAATTAGATCTGTGGACCTACGACAGAACAAGGTGGGGTTGAATAAAATCACGACAACTTCAACTATAAAAGAGATCTCATATAATCCAAGTCATTTTTAACATCAGTCAAAAAGGGCATCCAAAAACACCACCAGGTAACATTCCCAACACACCATCATTCCTACACAGAGATAGAGAGTTCATATTCATCCATCTTTGAGTCGGGGTGGCAAAACAAGTCCCGAGGCTTTTGGTTGGACATGCATCAATAAACAGCCTAAACACATTTACAGTCATTTGCATATACAACCAGCAACAGCAAATTCTCCTGCTAATATAATAGCTGTTTTTTTTAAAGGATGTGCATCTTTACTCCGTTAACCTCAATTTGTAAAAAATCTTCCATTGCAAAGTAAATGGACGACAACTGGAAAAAATAAAGCTAAAGACAAAAAAATAAAAATAAAATTCCAAGATATGTTAAAAATCGTTCAAAAGAGCAACAAATTATGACATTTAGGTTTGAAGCGCTACAAATCCCACTTAACCCCCCTTCCCCCTATTATCCCTCTATGTTTCCTATGATTCTGCTCTCTGGCTGTTTTGATTACCCTCATAACCTTGTTTTTCCTTGACCTTTGCATTACAAGCTATAATGAAATGTAACAGAAATGTCAGTGCTGTAAATTAGGAAGTAAACTGAAGCATTAAAATCTCCTGGAAATACTCATTTACACCAATCCGCCTTTTCTGCTCATTCATTCACTTTTCCTCTCGGGTTTGTGTGCCTTTCAGCCTTCTTCCCCTTTTAATTATAACCCGCCTTGTTAAATTCCAATTAATTTTCCCACAAACATTTTTCCTCTGCCTCGGCATCCTCTGCTCAGAACACATCCCAGCTTCCCTCCAATGTGTTCTCTCGGTTAATTCCTCCAGTCACCACTGTGTGTGTGTGTGTGTGTGTATGGGGGGGTGGGTGTGTGTATGAGCAAACACTAACCTGCCCTTCTGGCACGCCGAGCACAGCCAGGCTCTGTCCCTCTTGCTGTAGGTGCAGCAAGTCTTGCACACGTTGAACTGGCAATCCAGGCACTGACGCTTTGGGTTGAAAAGGAAGGTGAAGGGCGCGCAGCAGCGGATGCAGCAGTGCTCATTGAAACGGTGCTGCTTAGAAAGGATGGAGCATCTGCTGCCTTCCTCCGCGAGCTCCTGCTTCATCTCACTAGAGAGAGAGAGAGAGCGGGAGAGAGAGACAGGAGGGAGGAGAGAGTGAGAGGCTGGTGAGCGTCTGGTTGAGAGGTAGGGAGTGAACACGGCACAGTAAGTAAGCAACATAGAATAATTAGAAAACCTGCTGCGGATTAAAAATTCAAAAGGATGCATGCCATTAAAACAAAAAAGAAGAGTTCAAAATGGGTCATTTCCTTATTTTCTTCCCTCCCAATCGCGTGCCTGTCTCTGTCTCTTATGCCGATACAGTGGAATTAACATGATGGCTGACATTTCAGTTTGGATGGACCTGACATATCCTTGCTTTTCCTGCATCCTTCTAAACTGCAACTGAAGAGGGCATGCCATGCACATCTGCTCCCCCCAAGCGTTGTTATCCATTAATTAAAACATTGTGACAGTGAACTGGCATTAATAGTAACCTAGTTTGGGTTCCGTCACGAAGGATAAAGCCTGAAGCAAAAAGAAAAACAGTAATCCACTATTAGACAATCCCTGTAGGGGAGTTGTTCGGGTATAGGTTCAAACAATTAGAGCTTCAAACTAGAAAATATAAGAAACAAAGCTTCTGTACTTTGAGATCTTTAAAGAATGAATGAAGCTACTGATCTATGGGATCTTCAAATGCATAACATTTCCCTAAAAGAAAAAAGATGAAGAAGCCTAAACTGCACAAAATGAAATCAACACTGTAACACAAACACCCTCAAAAATATTATCTTGGAACCTGTTCCATTTTTTGTTGTTACCATAATTGTGGCATTGTCACACGCTTGTCAGGTGGCCAAGCAGGTGGTGGAGGTGTGTCATATTCAATCTAATATGAGTTTGCAAGTTTTAAATTTGCCATTCTTAATAATTTTGCATAATCATTAATTAAAATAGAATTACTGAGTGCAGATTTCACTACTCTATGTGTTATTTTTTTAAGTATAACAATGTGTTTCCATGAGCTCTCTGCTGGGGTGGGGGGTACCAGTAAGGCAGGCGGGGGTAAGCACAGGGACGCAGGTGTCCAGGCTACCGTCATTGGGTCAGGTTCAGTAGCTCTGTCCCCCACTGGCTCTCTGCTGCACTGTAGTCGACCAAAATCTCGGTTGCTGGTCTGGCTACGCGGTGGAAAAAGTGGGCCTGATGTGCGTTGGGCGGAGCTACACTATCCTTTCTTTTCCTGTACAGTAACAATGGCAGCTATATTTGTTGTGATCAGTGGGTAAAAAGTAACCTATGACAACAGAATAAATATTGATGAGTATACCATGACTGTGTCAGAATACATCAACAAATGCATTGAGGACGCATCAGAAAGAACATCACCATCTGAGTAAACCACCGACCCTGGATGAATGGGGAGGAATGTTGCTTAGATCACGGAACTCAGCTTTCAAGTCTGGTGATAAAGAGGCACTGAGGACAGCGTGTGCCAACTTGAACCGTGTCATCAGACAAGTGAAGCCGATCCACAGCCAGAAAATCCAGGATCTTTTCCACAGTGCCAGCAACACCAGGAGGATGTGGCAAGGCATACGGGCGATTAACATACTACAACACGCACTCTCCCCTGGTGGCTATAGCTGATGCTGATTTCCTAAATGAACTAAACGAATTCTTTGGAAGGTTTGAGGCACTAAACAGCACTCCAGCAGTGAAAGTTGTTCCACACCAGGGGGAGGAGGCACTCAACCTTGATATAGCTGGCTGGTGTCCTCACAGACATAGTGCCAGTCTGCCTCAAGTCTGCCACCATCATTCCGGTCCCAAAGAAATCTCAGATCACCTCACTCAATGACTACCAGCCTGTCGCACTGACTCCTATCAAGAAGTGCTTCGAAAGGCTGGTTAAAGAACACATCGCCTAAAGTCTCCCCCCAACATTCGACCCGTTCCAGTTCGCCTACTGATGAAATCGCTCCAATGAAGAGGCCATCTCCTCTGCTCTTCATCTGAGCCTGGCACACCTGCAGGAGAAGAACACCCACGTGCAGATGTTGTTCCTGGACTTCAGTTCAGTTTTCAACACCATCATCCCACAGCATCTGAGTGGAAAACTAGAACAGCTGAGCTTCAATACACCTCTCTGCAATTGCTTGTTAGGCTTTCTCACAAACAGACCTCAATAAGTCCGTATCGGACAGAACATTTCTGATGTCATCACCCTAAGCACAGGCTCCACCACCAATCACATCGTGAAGTTCACAGACGACACCACGGTGGTGGGCCTCATCAGACATGACAACGACCTGGACTACAGAGAGGAGTTGGAGCAGCTGGTGGACTGGTGCAGAGGTAATAACCTGATCCTGAATGTGGAGAAAATGAAGGAGATAATCGTTGACTTCGGGAAAAATCAGCCTAACCATGCTCCACTGCTCATCAACAGCTCAGCTGTAGAGGTGGCCAGCAGCACCAAATTCCTCGGGTTTCACATCTAAGAGAACCTCACCTGGACTGTAAACACTCACTGGTCTAAAGGGCACAAAAGCGCATGTACTTCCTGCGGAGGATGAGGAGAGCCCACCTGCCCCCACCAATCTCCACAGAAGCACCATAGAGAGCATTGTGACCAGCTATCTGACTGTATGGTGTGTAGGCTGCAGCGCCGCAGACTGGAAGAAGGTGTGAAGAGCAGTCAGAACTGCAGAGAAGATCATCAGGGCTCCTCTTCCTGCCATAAAAGGCATTTCACCCCAGCGCCATGGACTGTTCTCCCTGCTGCCCTCTGGGAAGAGGCTTTGCAGCATTCAATGCGGGTCTAGCAGTTTCCAAAACAGCTTCTTCCCCACTGCCATCAGACAGCTGAATGTTGAAAAAAATCTAAATCATGCCACAGACTGCATCGGCTGACCATATCAATTTGTTTTTTTGCACCATGTTTCTGTCTCGCAAAATGTTTACATTTGATCACTGCTGCACTTTAAGAAATGGAAATTTCATAAGAGCTGTATACACTCCGTCTATACAAAATGACAATGTTTTTATAAGTCTAAGTCTTGCATTCATCATTTAGTAATATTATAATGTTTTCATATTTCCGTATAACCTAGTAGAATGAGTCTGTAGAAAAAGTAAATATGAGCTAGGAAACATAAGCTCTGGGTGAAAGTTTAAACCATAAAGCTGGCTTTGTTAAGCCCCAAATTGTTACTATAAATTATCCACAGCCTCTACATAGAAATTTTGCTGACTGTACAAAGGATCACAGACCGTGTCCAAACAAATAAAGAAGGTGAAGATGTTTTTTCTATACACCCTTTAGAGCTACCATAATTGGCCCTTACAGCACCTGTTTAAATTCTTCCTTAAAGAGCTCGCAGAGAAGAGGAGGCTGTAACACATTTACCCACACTGTCCACCATCAGTTATCAGCAGGCGCAAATGGAGGCAAGGCAAAGATGTTGCTGCTGGTAAGGTGTGAAGAGGAGTTCTGCTCGAATGGCTGGTAAGTAAATAATTTAAGATGCTCCTCTATAGGCTGCACACAGAGAGAGAACATCCTTCAAGAGATTCAAATATCCTACACATGCACACCTAGGTTCAGCATGCAGAGCATAAATGTAGAAAATAAATGGCATAAGCAAGAAAACATGATACACACAGTAAGGTCAAAGCTACAAAAAAATGATCAACACAGAGGAGAAATATGTCTACATCACCTGGTGTCAATGAAAATTAAATGTGTAGCAAGACAGTGTGCTGAATGCAGCACATTGCAAATTTCCTGCGTGTAATGTTCTTCCATTGGGGGTATTTCAATCTCCTGAAACCCCAAGTCATCAGCCCCGCTCCTCAAGCGCATTCTCTGCTGCTCCGCTTATTGCTTTTCTTATGCATCATTACACGCCACATATTAACAAGATGAACAAACCAATTCATAAGGGGTGTCATGAGAAAAGGGCTGTGAGCGTGTTTTCTACATTAATACAGACATGAATACATTTTCTTTAGACATTAAACATACATTGTTTGCTCTGTTTTTTTCCTTTTAATTTTCAAACGTCAAAGTCTGTTTCACACAAGTACCAAACTGTCTTTACTGAAAAAAGAAATTAAAAACCAAATACATACAGAACGCATTCATTTTTTAACAATATAGAGAACAGAGTTGCCTGGAAATGATTTTGTTCAGTCCTGATTAGGATCAGGAACTGTGTTGCCTCTCAGTGTCCCTTTAAATGGGTTTAATCAGCAGGGCAGTTACTGTAGATGGCAGTTATGGCTCTGACTGTTTAATTACATCATCAGGCAAATGCAGACATTAAACCAAAGACAATGGAGTTCTGTAAAGCTTGGGATTACCCTGTATTAACACAGAGCTTGAAACCATTGCTCTTCTAAGAAATTCTGCTGAATATTCCTGATTACATGCACAAAAAGTAGGCTAAAAAACTTAAAGTAAATTAATCCATTTAAATTCAAATAATATATATAGCTATGTTTCTAACATTAAAAAGCAAAACAAGCTGTAGGCAAACAAAATATGATAATTTTTCTCTCTCAAAACTTGCACTTTTACCTGTATTTTTTTTTTTCACTTTTCATGACAAAGTCTTAAAACTTGTGATGTTTTTTTCTCTTGCCACAGCACAATGGCTTTAAGCAGAGCTGAGTAGTCCATCCAGTAAAACTGTAAAGGAAATGGCACAACTGAAAGCTATAATAAAAAAAGTGGCTGTCTATCAAAACTGAAAGCCAGAGAAAGGGGAATTGGTGAGAGAATCAGGGCAACGACAATTCTGTAGTAGCTACACAGAACCCATATTTAGTTGGCAAAGGAAACTATTTAAAGTGGACATGGACACATTACGTGTGCAATTGGTCCTCCGACATCAGACTCTAATTTATTGGCCTACATGCCATATGCTACACAGCATGCATGTGCAAAAACGTTCCTGGAGGGTCGCTGTCCTGCAGGTTTGGGATTTTTCCGGGCTTCAGCACAGCTGATTCTGATGATTGCAGTTCAGCAAACACCTGTAAATCAGCTATTAATGGAAATCAGCTGTGCTGAAACAGAGAAACCTCTAAAACCTATAGAACAGCGGCCCTTGAGGACCGACTTTGGATATCCCTGCTATACAGCATGGGAAACGTAGCCAAATGTGAAGAATCGTTTTGGCACTATCAGGCTATGAGGATGGTTTTCTTTTTATCAGGGAAAAGGAAGCTAAGCGGAGTTGATGCAGAGAAGGGAGAAGCTAAATTAGACATGAGACTGATTGGTGGTTTAACTACAGCAGAACAACAACCCTACACAT